>NC_135556.1:9372500-9425000 GCF_964340395.1 Glandiceps talaboti | reverse complement strand
AATCCCTCGTCCTTTCGATGCCTTGTTGGATCCAGTCAGGGTCTTCATCATTTCCCAGCATTCCTTACGATACGTATCATTGAATAGAAAGAATACAACCGTATTGACAACACTGTTAGCCATGGCGAGGCATTCAACTATGTAAAACACTGTCATGTCATTGTGCACTTGCATTAAGATTTCTTCGTTGAAATGTACGATTATGCTATAGATATGGTAGGGACCCCAGCATATCCCGAACGCTACCACAACAGTAGCCAGCATTCGGATGGTTTTCTTTTTTGGGTCTGAAGTTAACTCTTGTTGATGTTGCTGGTGGTGGTGAGAGGAGTAGCTAAGAGCACGACGTAGCCATACTTTCCGTATGATACTGAAGTACGCCACAATCATTATCAACATCGGCAGCATGTATTCAAGGATGCTGAGGAGCAGAAGATAGGCCCGCGAGGCAACTCTATCTGCCCAGTATTCACCACAGAAATGGATCATTTGGAATTGTTTGTCTCTCCCACTTGAGAATTCCATGTGCATTGGCGTAGGAATAGCAATAACGAAGGAAACAATCCAAATGACCACGGAGATGACAAGAACAGCAACCTTTTGTAGACGTGGTTTTAATGGATGGAATATAACATAGTATCTGCAATAGAAATGAAAAGAATCAGATGTATAGCTTAATCATCTTTATACTCCACAAAGTCCTAGTTTTGCGCTTGAGGATATTATGCAACAATTTGCTCGTATACGTTAAACAACGGAGGGCTAGGTTCAATTAGTTTGTGTCCATAGACCAGAAAATTGTCTCTCAAACATCATATTTTAATATGTATCGCAACTTTTTGAAGAAGTTTGTAAAATAGAAACGTTTTGTCGCCTGTAGACTCTGTTCGATTCAGACTGAGGAATCATTTAGAGGAAATTGTTGCGTCTAATCCTCAAAATGCTAACTAATACTAATGATAATCTAAAGCGTGTACCTCTTTGTATTATTTTATATTATGTTCGTATCATTATATTGCCCTTAAGTAACCTGTAGGGGCAACATTTCAAGATAAAAGTTTCCGTGATTTGTCACAAATTAAGAAAATCGGATTGACTGAGTCTTATTTACACGAAGACTTGTTCTGGAAGTTATAAATTATTGTATTAACCGACTCCAAACAAACAAAACGCATGGGAAGTAATGTTACTACGTGGATTTTACGTTGGCGTTGCCCAACGGCTATGGGTAATCAAACAAGGACTGCACGCAATTCACCTTGTCGTATCCCATCAGAATGAGTGTCACATATAATTCTCATTCCGATTGACTTTTCATTTGAATAAGTAAGCGTCAAGGTTTATTTCCCTCCACTAGGAAACGTATCACGGCATAGTATGGGATGGGATGAATTATAGTGTTTCTCGTTTTTTCTTTTTTGTGTGTGTCTTTGTTGTGAGTAAAGTAGTACTTGCTGCAGTTGAATATATATATATGTGTGTGTGTGTGTGTGTGTGTGTGTGTGTGTCTGTCTGTCTGTCTGTCTGTCTGTCTTGTAAGATACAAATGACTTACTCGTTATGTCGTACACCCTGAACAGAATGGGATCAACTATTAGTGAACGCATTTTTTTGTAGCTGTATACATGATATGTGTAATCAAATTGACTTTTGGGTCCGAACCCAATCATCAGTGCCTTCAACGACGATCGTTATTTAACCCCTATTGCAATACGTATGGATAATATCGACCACTGATTGACAGGGTCAATGTCTAGTTTTTGGTATTTTAACTATATTGTGGTTGTTTGGTCGGAAATCGATCCTCCAGTTACAACTAGTACAGTTTTAACATGGTTACAGATTCAAATCTAGCTCCCGTTTAAGATTTAAACATGTCACTACACCATCTACGGATACTATCGACCACTAATTAACAGACAAATTTTCTTTTTATAAGTAACTGATCATGAGCAAGTTGCAGTGAATATATCGTTGGTTACTTGTTGAATAAAAACCATCCCAGTTGAAGCTACTTCTGCTTTAATGCCCGAAAATGATTTTGTTTTTAAAAAGACTCTCGGCTTGTGTTCAGTGTTATTGACTATTTCTGAAGTAAGCTTGTTACCAACAGGTATATAAGATGAACAGAACACATACGTTAATCACAGACAAGGAGTTTCCTCGAGCTTCTTTAATTGTATGTGCGTTAATATAGTAGTGTCCACCTTAAACTGTTTTAAATTAGAGCTCAGGTCACACGAAAACTTCACAATTTTCATGAAAATAAAACTTTGGGTCTACGTTTAACCGGTCATGTCTGATCAGAAACGTATCATCTCGTGGGTTAATAAATTCTCGTGTGATTATATTGCATGTTAAAGTTTCCTAGTACATGTCGCTGCTTGTAGATGCCGTTGTCTATCAGTCCTGAAGCTAGATACCGTAGTTCTGTTTAACTTTACATTAAGTCTTTAAATTTTACAGAAGTTTGGACTGCCGCTTATACTAGAATGCTTTGCTTTATTATTGCTGTATAGAAACACTTGGGGCAAAGCTGTTTCCGCTTTAGACGAACAGATCAGTGAGGCATTTAATGTTTTGTCAATTAACTGACGTAAAACGTCGATTACATTAAGTCTTTTATTACATACTTCATGTTACTCGATACAGTGATTTTGCCTTGCCCTATCGTGTAGTTCTTATATGGTACTACCAATATTATGAACAAATTGAAGAGTTACTGGGGAAAAAAACCAGTGCGTTTGCTTGCAGGAATGAAACTAGCCACAGCCGGTAACTTATCAAAGTATAAACACCACATGCAGGAGCTCGATCCAATGACTGTGTTTACTGGTAGAACACCACAAGCTATAACATTGAGTACGACTGTTACTGTTATATTATAACTTACAGATATCTAAACAAACTGATAAAGGCGACGTGTCAACCTAAATAAAAAAAACACCCATTGTTGTTTTTTATATCAGTTGTGTTGTTATTTTTACCTAAGTTTGTCTCAGTGTGTGTGAAGTCATTCCTTGCTTCAATTCATTCAAGCAAACGCACTGGTGCTTTTCTAGCGGGTTGTTTGTTTTGAACTACGTAGACGTGAAGGTGTTAGTACAAGAACATACTGTGCAAACTATGTAACACATATAACGTGGAAGATAAATATCATTATTACGTATTACTTATCAGATTGCATAGTTGTAATTAGTGGTATGGGAAGTTCTTTGCGTTGCGTTGATGATAATCCAGTCTCCTGTTCAACAAAATGTAATACCTCTATCATTGCGCTGTGATACACTCTTGAAATTGGCAAAGACAAAAGTTGGCTTTTGTCGGAAATTAATACAAGACAAAATTATTGGCAAAGTCAATATGTATTTGTTTCTACCGATTCCAAGATCATTGATATTGTTCAATGACAGGGGTATCA
This sequence comes from Glandiceps talaboti, assembly GCF_964340395.1. Classification (NCBI taxonomy): domain Eukaryota; kingdom Metazoa; phylum Hemichordata; class Enteropneusta; family Spengelidae; genus Glandiceps; species Glandiceps talaboti. The sequence goes on along the minus strand of NC_135556.1, from coordinate 9,421,579 downwards.
AACTTTATTTGACTTCAAAATAAAGCGTACATTGAAAGTGGAAATGGCTTTTATCATACATCACGGAAAGACATTTGCCAGGTTCAGGTTACGGCCAGATGAGGGTTAGAAATGCTGCTATTTACGAATAATTGTGTTATTTCAAATGTGTATCGTGAAAAGCGGTAGCGAGCTCAAGCTGGATGCAAAAGAAGGCGTTAAACAAATATTCCTGAAGGCCATAATCTGGTAGTGTGTAGGATGAAGTTATCACAATTCTTCTAATCCAGGGTATTGCACACAGCTCCCATTAGAACAACGGGATTGTAAGATTAGATTAGATTGGATTAGATTAGATTAAACAGAACCAATTTAACCTAACCTTTGTCAGAATGTTTCATATGAGCCACTTCTTTACTTAAACTATCATAGACTAAATCTGTTTGAAATCAAGGGTAATTGTGCTGTCCTTACTCTATTGCAAACAACCTGACCAGAGTCATAGTTTTTTCGATGAGACATTATACACCATTGATCATTTCCAACCCCCGAATCACAGAATAACCATTTGCACATGATATAATAAATATTCCATTATCAAGACAAATGATTCTCGGATGTTTTATTCCGTAAAGTGACGTTTCTACAAATGCCATTCTTTGAAACGTTGCCTGCCTGTCTTTTTAAAGATTATGAGAGCCATTGTCATAACAACATGTCCTAAAGAGAGCACTTACAAGTACTTACGTAAATTGTGCATCAATCCTACACGTTCGTTAAACAATCATGCATTCCAAACTTTACTGAGAAATACGGATTATCAATTTGGGAAGTAGCTTTAAAATCCACGCATGGCAATAAGCTATTCTTCTATAGAAAGCGAATTAGTGAACTTAGCAAACGTTCTCTCCACTAAGTCTGTGAACTCAGTTTAAAATTTAGTTATTTTGGATATGCCTAGACGTTCGCGAGAGAAGTCTCTCTCATCATGTGACTTAAACAACCAATAAGTTTCTCTACGCATGGTATATCCAAGTCCGTGAAAATACTAAATTTGAATTCTCAGGCAGTGTGGTAAGAATGGTTGCAGGAGGTAACAATGCTACCAGGCTGTTATCATTGAGATATGGAAACTTGATTTGCCGTTATTTTCTGTTAAATATACTAACCTTAATTGTGAGATTTCCCTGAAGAACCAATGTCAAATAGCATTATCCTCACCATTTTGTAATGCAAACTATATACTTTCTTCTGAACTAATATATTTGCATGTTGAGGTGTATTTTATTAATTGAATGATTATTCAAATGTTAGTGTATATTTTGTTTATTGATGAATTGTTTGAACACCTTTCAAACAGTGTTTTATTTCAAATATATTTTTCGGAAATGAAGGAAAATATGTACTCTCAATCATTCGTGCTTTGAACATAGGGAACGTTAATAACAAGTCTGGCAAACAATGTAAACTTCAACACAGTGTACAATATTAGGATTTATTGTGGCTGAGTATTTGACTCAAGTACCTGCAACAGAGAACTATTCAAAGCAAATATTGACAGAATGACGATTTGTCCTTATGGACGAAACTTTTGATATGATAACTTTTATTTCTACCTTTAGGGACACTGGACATTATGAAATTGTCTTGATTATATTGTTGTGTACTCGAATATTCCGTTCGTATCTGGTAAACTAAAGTGTTACTCACTGTTCTAGAATATTCTGCCAATTTTGGAATATTTCCATACAATAATTGCCTATAAAATATCATTATCTGAATGCAAAATGTGGGATACACCCAAAAGTACATTTATCTCTGTATTACCGTAGCTGTGTTCGATCGTATCGGAAGCCGTTGCATAAGGCCGATTACCGTACCCGACCCCATCTAGTTTTTCACTGCCGACCCTAAAACCTTTATTACGTATTCGAGAAAAAAATAATAAAATCGCAAAAAAAAGGTTAAATTTCAGGAGAAATAGTGGATGCGGAAACTTACATCAACTTAAAAAGTCAACATAGAACTGTTCTTCCAATCTGTAGCGTTTGTCAGGTTGATAGGAAGAAATAAATAACACAAAGGCCATATGGAAAACCTGAACTAGGCATTCACACATGAAAAAAGAATAAATAGATAAAATAAAAAATCTACCTATTTATCACATTTGCTCAGAAAATAAAACCCCAAAATTAGATCAGAAGGTGTTAGTTGTGTATTCTGTTGCAAGTAAACATTTTCATACGCCTGTACCATAAGTTTTCGCATTTAATTCAGAAATAAAACACGGTTGAGCGCAGATCACAGAGTGGAGCGTATGTCAGAGAAAAACAACGTTCACGCCATAGGAGATAGGTATGTCTATATTTGTTAGGTGTGTTGACATTGTAATCAAATGGTATGGCAGTTGAAGCTCGAAGCACTATGGTGTCGATGGAGGGTCATCCGCTACGTCTCCTCTTCAAATATAACACGTAACAGGAATACTACTCGACTACAGACACGTAAGCGAAGTATGGAAGCCTATAGGTAAATATACAGCCTACAGACGTAATGAAAATATGGAACCTGCTGTTATAACTACGATGATTATTAATGTCGGCAACGTCTGTATTTCTAGCTGTGTGTTCTTATATATGGGCTTCAGGGTTTTCAAGACAACGTGCCACCTACCGTCGAGACGAATGGCCGATTACCTCCGTTACTGTACTCGTGTCGAACGTATTAGAAACACTGTGAGTGAAATCTTGATTACGTCATCGACGACGGTTTTTTACTTTTCGTACGGTATTATAGCTTTGTCTGTCTGTCTGTCTGTCTGTCTGTCTGCATGCATGCATGCATATGTATGCATGCATGCATGTATGTATGTATGTATGTATGTATGTATGTATGTATGTATGTATGTATGTATGTATGTAGCATTTCCACTAGAGTTAAGAACATTATATACAAACATTTTAATATCTTACGTTCTAATAGAGTTACCAATTCATTATTTCCTGAAGTACCTTTAACAGCTTGGCGTCGTGATACCAGTCTTAGAGATATGGTGGTCCATACAGAACAACATAGATTTACTTGTATTAGTACTAACGTAGTGTATTGCATTACATGCCAGAAATGTGGGGTTTTTTTTATATATAGGTTCGACTGTACGTCGTCTTGGTGATCGCTTCCTGGAACATCTCCGTTTGACCAGACAAAAGAATCGTAACTATCCCGTATCTATGCATTTTATTACCAACGATCACAGTGTATCATATATGTCTATTTCAGGAATTTGTAAGGTTTCTGGCGATGAGAAACTATTGAGGTTGAAGGAAGAGGAAATCATTGTCCGTCTCGGAACACTGGAACCCCTTGGCATTGATAGATTATTCACGCCATTCCCAGTCTAATCACGCTTATTTTATATTCCAGGCGTGTTCTATTGGGTTCTATTTGGTGCGTGCGAATATTAGAACTTTTCACATGTATAACCGTTAATCACGCGCGGTTATCGTTCTGTTCCATAATATTCAGATATATTGAGGTGTTTACCTAATCTGTCTTGCATATAAATACCTTGAAAAAGAATTTTTATTCGAAACGTCGGATTACATATATTTATTCGGACTGTCTCACAAGTTCCTTCTGGATTTTTTCTCTGTATGTATGTATGTATGTATGTATGTATGTATGTATGTATGTATGTATGTATGTATGTATGTATGTATGTATAACACATGTGTTTTTGCGTTATATCTCAGTATCAATAATGCAACCGTATCGCTAACAATGCCGTCCTCTTTGATTTCTGCGTAAAGTAGTACACCGTTTCGTTGATGCAAACTGTTAATGCATCACAAAACCTCAATAATGAAAGGTACTATCAACTGAATTGTTCCATAACATTCAGATATATTGAGGTGTTTACCTAATCTGTCTTGCCTATAAATACCTTGAAAAAGAATTTGTATTCGAAACGTCGGAATACATCTATTCATTCGGACTGTCTCACAAGTTCCTTATGGATTTTTTCTCTGTATGTATGTATGTATGTATGTATGTATGTATGTATGTATGTATGTATATGTATGTGTTTATATGTATGTCTGTCTGTGTGTGTCTGTCTATTTTTCGACATGATATCTCAAACACTTGATACACAACTTCATGTCCTTATAGCTTTTAATTTTGATGAGACATGTATAATTAATCTCCATGGGTAATTAGGAACATACATCGATGATAACAGAGTGCCTGTGTCCTATTACGCTTATTGATGTAGCTTTTAATTTTGATGAGTCATTTACATAATTAGTGGTCCAATCAAGCGACTTGACACTTGTGGTAGCTCAGAATTTTCCATTTCGACAATGCTTGTTGGAAGGCATGCTTTTTTTTGCTCTTACGGAAGGCATGTAGTCTACATCTGGTTATCACTGTGTTCCACTTGCATGTATCATTCCAAACGGTGACAAATGTTTCCAAGCCTTCCATATCTAAATCATTGAAACTATACGTCACCTTTACTCCCTTTAGTCGTTAGACATGGTGGTCTATAGATAACATATATCAGAAGTCTTGTACACTTTCAATTCTTGTGTAAATGGTATGGCGGGGTAAAGTCACACGGCCTGAATCTGGCACAGTGGGAGCATACATGATAAACTTGGCAAACAAGCCTAATGGTGCGGTGCAGTCTTTTCCCGTTCTAAAGTGCGCGACTGTACACTATTTCACCCGCAACTCCCTCTCTAATTTCAACGGTACTCTCAGACATATGTTGCTACACAAATTATAAGGCAAATCTCACCAATGTACAGGGTTTTATGAAAAAATACATTTTTGACATTTTCGAATCGTAGAATTGCCACAGGCAAATTGTTGAATACCTCTTCTCATTGGTTCAGACATGATTAATATTTGGTGGAAGAAGATAACTGTAATTTACCTGTCTTTCAAAATATTTGAACGGAATATATAATGTTTTGAATATTTGGACATGCAAGATATTTGAACGGAAACTAAGGATAACAATCGCACCTGTTACAACTCCAAGATATTGAATTTTGCAAATTCATATCAATTATCTTTTGACATGTTTAAACTCTTTGTATTGAATAACTAATCTAGTTGGTGACTACTTGACATTGAAAAGTATGTTATTCACAGTACAAGTATTCGTACTTTTGCTATTTTGTAAAATTCAGAGTGTATGGCAAATGAATGAAGTCATAAAAGAAGGATGTACAAGTATACAGTATAGTGGCAAAATATGTGTGTGATCACGTTTACATTCAATAGTCATGATGATGTGGTATCGATTATGTAAAATCAATGACAAGTTACATATTATGCCTTTAGAATCTAATGTTTTACATTCAAGAACAGCGCAAGAAAAAGGTTATATTGTAATTACATTCTTATTGACATTTTCAATTTCTTCTCATTTTTTAACGACACGAATATGTTCAGACCAGTGAGTTTCCCAAAAAAAAAGCCGGTCAGTTAGATTAATGAAAATTTAAGAAAGTGTTCGAATTCTATGGCTAACAAAGTTACTGTAAAGTGAAACATTACAGGAAAACAAATAACGTGTTCATAAAAACGCCACACGGATATTTATAAAGTTTGGAAGGCAATCTTTGCGTCGTAATACGACGTGTGTATGTGTGTCATCTGCCAGTTGGCGTTTATGTATCGCTAGCGCTCTTTCCTGAAAATCTCGTATCACGTTAACTTCCAAACTTCGACCACTCTGAACGACTTTCTCACAAACTTAACAGTATATGCCAATTTAGTAAATTTCACTCTCCACTACTCGCGTGGTTCATGTTTTTCATCTGAAAAATAACCGTTATAATATTTTCCCGCATATGATACTGTATGGACCATGAATAAGACCGCTTCTGCAAAGACAACATATAACATGGCCCTCATCAGATAGTCGGCAAGCTCCTTAATTTTTCATGCACTTTGTTTCCCTTTTGCGTATGGAGATTATATTTACATGTACACTGTATTTTTTTTGTCAAGAACACGATGCTTTCTTTACATGGTTTTCTCTTTCAGTGTGTTTTTGATACATCTTTCAACTATAATGATTTTTTTATTCAGTTATCTCTGTCTTCACAAACATTATATGAGTGTAGATTTTATTTTTAATATGTTACATTTCATGTGAGACTTGGTAGGCATTATAATTACCCTCTCAATGATGGAATATTTTCAAATTCTAGTTTTATGTCTCTGTTCTTTGCAAATGTATAATTGGTCTGCTATGCAGTTGAATACAATTTCATTTATTACATTATATGTCACAACATATTCCATTTTCTGCTTGGTATTATTGTACGCTTTAGTCCTCAGCATCATGCTGTAAAATGCATGGTGAGTAGTACTATATAATAAGCTCATCGTCAGCTCAAAGTGCTTTATATTACGATGAATAACTATTCACACACTCAAAATACATCTTACTGGACATATTTTCATTTTTGCATGTAGACAAATCATCACATTGGAATGATTTAGTCATGCTGACATATTCCTCCTAAGGACTAAAGCGACGTTTTATGTACCAAGATAAGTCAGCATATCAGAGTTCAGCACGAGTTACACACAAGTTTTATCACGTTATTGTTTTGCACGCCCGACCAATTATACAAAATGACCTCAATCGTCAACAGGGAGGGATGGGCCGTCAAAGTGCGCTATCTCTTGTGCAAGTAACATTTGTACAGAGAGATAGTTAATTCGTCCATTAAGTTAACATATCGCGAGAAACTTGAAATCAGAACTCATTGGAGCAATATGTTTAACGTACTACAGACGCTCGATAGCGTAACGATAACGGGCCGCGCCAGGGTTTCACAATCGCTGCTGTAAAAAGTGTGGCGAGCACCGTAGCTTATTTCGTTATAACGTATAAATATCGTTATTATAGTGTATGTACACATACAGTCATGTAAATATTGCATGTTTTTCAAACACCTTAATCATATAGTGTGATCACTCGTTTTGCCACAACTTGATTTTAAAACACTCTTTTCAATTGAATAACGTTTGAGTACTCAGTCGCAAGAGCTAGAAATACTAGTGAAAGTAGAATTATAGTGCAAATATATAACACCAACTATTAAGGCATCTTCTTGAAAACACGTACAGCCAGAAGCCAAAGTGAATCAATACACGGGTGTACTGGTCTTTGGAGAGATTGCGCATTAGAACAACTATAATATCTTTTCCGAAAGAAAATCACAGGAATCGTATTACAGGATTATCAGATCTCCGGCACCGGGTACACTTTTTCATTAGATTTAAATCGAAATCTTCAGCTAACAATATTGTTTTCTGGCCTCAGCTGGCGTATTTAAAATATGTGATTTGATCTTTTAATCGATGGCACCAGAGCCGATTACCTCCAATACTTTAAATTTCCTTTCCAATATCAATTTGAAAATGTTTTATTTTAGTGTTTTCTTGCACTGGCAGCTGTACTACATGTAGATGTGATACATATTCAAGCAACTCGGAAATGTAATTTGACTAAAAAAAATAGATCGTTTTCGTGGTAACATGTAATGATTACTGTACTCGTGGAAATGTCTGTCAATGTGTATTTTAAAAGCGTTAATATAAAGCACTTACCTTTCAATGGCAATGGCAAGGAGGGTGTTTACAGAGACATATAGGGACACCACCTTGAGAGTCCCTACAAAAACACACATCCCTCCTCCAAAAATCCAGTCATGTACCAAATAATAGTATAAACTGAACGGTACACAGAATAACGCTACGACTGCGTCAGATATCGCCAAGCTCGCTATAAACAGATTGGTGACTGTTCGAAGTCGCTTCAGTCTGAGGATGGTGAAACACAAAAGTGAATTACCGAAGCCACACACCGTGATAACAAAAATGAGTATGACAGCGAGGACTACTTTAGCTGCAATATGCACATCGGGAAGGTAGTTATAATCGCCATAGTATTCACTGGTGTAGTCATCATCGGACTCAAAATCAAACCCTGGGTATGCTTCCATGAGCGTCGACCATCTTTGTACAGACGCGTTATGCCACTTCCCATTCATTCTAATATATAACAATGTCAGTTCTAGTTCAAATCTTGCGAACACTATACCGTATATGTCTAGAAGTCTAAATCGTTTCAAGTAATGAATCAGTGTGTGTAAATGTAGACAGATCCTGATATAAAGGACATACAAAAACTTTTCTTTATATATATACACACACAGCCTCCCTCACTTAACATAATCGTTGCATGTTTTAGTATAATTCAACAATCTCTGACGTCAGACCTCCTTTAACATAAATCTGAGACGTGTTTCATCAACCGCTTTCTATAGGAAGTGGAGATCAGTGAAGAATTGGTATCCTAGAGAAATGAAGTCTCACGTGAAGTCTTTTGACATTTAAAAGGAAATATTAATCTAGCAAAATGCAGATGGATGAAGTGAATCTTCCGACCATTATATATTTACACGTGCATGACTGGTAGCCAAGTTACGTAAATAATGTGTGTTTGTTAATGTGAGTGTGATGTGGCTTTACTTTCCAACCGTAATAGACTATCGTTGTGATGGTGACTATAACCATATTGTATCATTTATAATTCATGCATGATTGAAAAGCACATATACCACATATCATATTATCAACCTAACAAGGCAATAAATGGGATTTGAATCCTCTTTCTGATACGTGCTACCCTTCATATTCGTAGTTCTTTAAAGAGATTGGTATACTCCACTCCACTCATTTCCTTTTTATAATCATTTTTTTTTATTAATTCATGCGATCTCCCAGTTTCACTTTCACATGATTATTTCCTGTTTGTTTGTTTTTTTACCTGATTGACCTATATGTCCTACCTATCACAATTTGTTGTTTTGCACACTAGATGTATCTTTGCTACGTATACATTAATATATTTGCTATTTGAAATTTTCCTTAGCACGTTTTTGTCGTCTGCTGTTTGTTGTTAGGAAAGAAATAGTCTGGCAAGCCAAGCTGATACCAAGTATTTATCTTCAAGTTGATAGTACCTTTCATTATTGAGGTTTTGTGATGCATTAACAGTTTGCATCAACGATAACGGTGTACTACTTTACGCAGAAATCAAGGAGGACGGCATTGTTAGCGATACGGTTGCATTATTGATACTGAGATATAACGCAAAAACACATATGTTATACAGACAGACAGACAGACAGACAGACAGACAGACAGACAGACAGACAGACAGAAAGACAGACAGACAGACAGACAGACAGACAGACAGACAGACAGACAGACATACATACATACATACATACATACATACATACATACATACATACATACATACATACATACATACAAACATACATACATACATACATACATACATACATACATACATACATACATACATACATACATACAGAGAAAAAATCCAGAAGGAACTTGTGAGACAGTCCGAATAGATATATGTAATCCGACGTTTCGAATAAAAATTCTTTTTTCAAGGTATTTATATGCAAGACAGATTAGGTAAACGCCTCAATATATCTGAATGTTATGGAACAGAACGATAACCGCGAGTGATTAACGGTTATACGTGTGAAAAGTTCTAATATTCGCACGCACGCACCAAATAGAACCCAATAGAACACGCCTGAACTATAAAATAAGCGTGATTAGACTGGGAATGCCGTGAATAATCTATTAATTCCAAGGGGTTCCAGTGTTCCGAGATGCAAAATGATTTCCTCTTCCTTCAACCTCAATAGTTTCTCACCGCCAGAAAAAAGAAACCTTACAAATTCCTGAAATAGACATATCTGATACACTGTGATCGTTGGTAATAAAATACATAGATACGGGATAGTTACGATTCTTAGTCTGGTCATACGGATCGGAGATGTTCCAGGAAGCGATCACCAAGACGACGTATAGTCGAACCTATATATAAAAAACCACATTTCTGGCATGTAATGCAATACACTACGTTAGTACTAATACAAGTAAATCTACTCGTAGCAGCCACACAGGGCCAAAAACATTATTACTATTAATAATGAAACGACATGTACCACATCGAGTGCGATCACATGAAAATGAACCAGCATTAACTTCCAATCCATGGTGTTCTGTATGGACCACCATATCTCTAAGACTGGTATCACGACGCCAAGCTGTTAAAGGTACTTCAGGAAATAATGAATTGGTAACTCTATTAGAACGTAAGATATTAAAATGCTTGTATATAATGTTCTTAACTCTAGTGGAAAAGCTACATACATACATACATACATACATACATACATACATACATACATACATACATACACACACACATTCACAACTTATCAAACAATATACATAGGTTTTATCAATCTCCTATATAATTGATTGCCAGGTAAAGTAAACAGACGTACAGTATCTTCACGACTGATAGCAGGCAGCATAGAAAGGTTAGCCTGCAGTATAATCACATAAGAATTTATTAAACCACGAGATGATACGTTTCTGAGACATGACCCGTGAAACGAGGACCTAAAGTTTTATTCTCTTAAAAGGTGTCAAATCGCCTCTTGTCACCTCAGCTGTAATTTAAAACATTATTAAGTGAACAATACTATTATAACGTGTATTTATAATATGCATGAACTACTGCTGTCGGTAACAAATCTATCTTTAGAAAACGTCGATCAATGATATTGAACACAAGCCGATACTCTAGTAACTATAAAATCATTATGGGCAACATTCGTTTCATAGGCACACAAGAAAAAGGGGGAGCAAATTTCTCCCATTCGACACCTTGGAAGGAAATTTGCGGTTGCATTATTGATACTGAGATATAACGCAAAACACATGTGTTATACATACATACATACATACATACATACATACATATATACATACATACATACATACATACATACATACATACAAGGTGTGAAATCGCCTCTTGTCACCTTACACTAGTAGAAAAAATAGTACAGTTTACGACACTTTCCGTACTATAGTTCAGATTGAGTTCAATTCTGTACTTTTATGCTGATGAGGTGGACGTTTCTGTACTTTCCCATTAGCGCCTGTCTAATCGGATTATACTCGATCTGAAAAATAGTTCAGATTGCGAGTCGGAAGTGATTTGAATACATTTGCATTTAGTTCAGAATATATTCATGAGTTCACCCCCATAACCGGGCAGTAAACAAATGAATATTCAAATCTACCGTGCTTGCAATCAATACGTACATAAACGCTATACGTGTAGCTAGTGTATTCGATACATATGTATGTATATAAGCAGGCTTATGATATGAACTACATGGTTAGGACGTACGTAGATTGTAATATCACAGGGCTCATTTTGAAATAAATGTTCGTAGTACGCCTTTTCATTATGCACTACATACCGCCACCACTAAACGTGTTTCACATTTCTACGCGTTTGATGCATAGTAATACAGATTTAGATGACATGACAATCGTTTCCAATAATAGTTTAAAATTGGGCCACAAATATTGCTAGTGTATGGAGCTTCTTAACAAACCTGACCGGCCAATAGCGTCAACAAACTCACAGTAGAGACGTGCTGACAGATTTGAGTCTGTGGACATTATTTCTAGCTAAGTAAAATTGAGTGACTATTGGGAATATTATATGGCATCCATGTCGTCCATGTCGTCTATAGTTTCTGACTGACCGTGTTATGTACAACGTAACGCTGAACGAAATACGGTCCATCAGGAATTAACTAGACTAACCTCTATGGGAATAGTATTCTTGTCCATGTGTCGTTTATAGAACAATTAAGTGTTAGGGTGTGATCTTCACAGTAATAAACAAGCCTTTAGAAGAACAACAGGTATTCACGCCTCAAATATCTTGGGCATCATCGAAATTACGATCATGAGCACCAAAGTAAAGGAAATACTTAATGACGTTCGGCATGCAGAACCCCCCCCCCCCCCCGGGCCCGTACCTATGGGTACATGCCCGGCATCCATGTAACTGTTATATCACTCTACGTGACGATTCTGAGGGCCCTCATCTCTTATTCTCTTGTTTTATTTCAATTATACTCATAACTCCTGTTTTTATAGTATAACTGTACAATTGGCTTCGATCAGTGCATTCCAGATTTTCATGAGTCATGAGTGCACATTGCGCAGATATCTGCAGAATACTTAAAAGGATTATGGGTAATGTATGCATATGCGGGAAAAACAAACTGCTGTAAGGAGCATAGTCTCGCTGCCAGACTCGAGACTATCGTCCCTAATCTGTTTACCGAGCGGCGCAGCCGCGAGAAGAGCGGGACCAGTCCCCCTCTATTCTCGCGGCTGCGCCGCTCGGTAAACAGATTAGGGACGATAGTCTCGAGTCTGGCAGCGAGACTATAAGGAGCACTGACTTTGCCCTCATATCTTCATCCCATTTTGCACTGAAGAAGTTTCACATGGCTCTCATATTTCATATATACTCTTTCTAAATATATGGTGATGCAACATGAGTAAAAATAACTGGGGTTAACTAAGTTTGGTAGTCAATATAGCAGGTTTACCATCAAACTGACGCAAAATTTGTTTCAAATTTGTCTAGTAAAAACCGTTGGCCCAGTTGTCGATTAGGCTTACAAGTTACACAAAGCATGATAAGACACTGTGAATGGTGCAAATAAACAACGTGCGAAATGCCAAATACCAAATGCAAACAATACAAGCGAACAAAAGGGCCTGTATGCACTCTAATAGCCCGATATTTTGCCTAAAATCAGGCTCACATGTGCGAACGGTGTGTTTTTGACGTACCTAGTAGGCAGTGATGTAGATAATAGCCGGTTACCGGTCACAACGCCCAGCTATAACTTATAAGTATAACAGTTGTGGGACCGGCTTAGGAAAGTACTCAAACCTGACGATCATTGAACAAATTCTAAGGTTGGAAAATTAAATATGAGTTGCCCGGGAGTTCTAATAGCAAGTAAAATACCCAAAGTGTAAACAAAAAGATAAATTAATTCATAATTATTTGGAAAACATTAGACGATTACGCAGTAAAACAAGACTGGCCACGCTATCGCTAGCGAAAGCCTTCGAACTAGTTTCATAACGACCGGACGTTGAAGGAAGCGCGAAGCGAAGTGTGAGGTCAATGTGACGTCTCATGATGATGTATGATGCATCAACATGACGTTTACGTAGAGTTGCACTAAATGTTTTCTAAACTTCAGTGGAAAGAATTTTTGTCGATCAGACACTGACTATGTTTAAATTCTTAAAACATCTGAGAAAACTGAAGAGGGGAAGCAAAATGTGACACTGACAGACAAGCCAGACGTACGGCACATGTACAGAAGGCGAGGCACACCCTCTGATGCAAACTGGACAATTATCGTGCGTGTCACGTATAAGGCATCAGATGTAATACATGTAGCTAACCAAATATTCTTGTACTGCAGTCTTTCTTGTAACAGGTATTGGAAATTGTCAGAAACCTGATGATTTTATGACTGAATAAGTTTCGATACGGAGACGAGAGAGAGGGGGAGACGATTTTGAAACGATAAAGAATGTTAATATGGATATTGGGACGATTGGAAATCGGACGATGTGAATCGTAATCGAATATCTCAGACCATCCACAATATATGTCGTGTTGACTTAGGCGATCCCAGAAACCATTCTTAGTTTACCCCTTTCACATATATTATCAACCATGCTAATGTTTTGAAACAAATCTCGATTAACAGGTAATTTAGCGCTTGAAAGATGGCGACGTCCATACCCCCCCCCCGGCTGCACATATTTTAATATGCAATTATACATTACCCCCTCCCCATACACGTCAGAGAAGTACAGTATGGTACACTATATGACACACTGTAAGCTAACAGTGGAAATCAACTTCAGTGTCCATACATATCAGACATAGAGATTTCTTTACAAATGGATGTGGGCTCATTGGGCTGTAACCTGTACTTGGAAAAACTTAACCAGCAGAGTTTTCTTTTTGAATCCTATGTCTTGACAGAAACGGCACCCCCCTTCGATAACTAGTGGGGAGGGTGTGTCCCCCTCCCACAGTAGGCAATTGTTTGAAAAATAAGGACATGTAGGAGGCCATTTAGCGGCATAATATTTCAAACCATACACATTATTGGAAGCCATAAAGTACTTGAAAATTGTCTTCAATACCCAAATTGTACTCTCATTAAATTATTTTACAACTGTATTACCTACGCTTTAACTAATACATAGATATTTTGGCAGACACACACATTCGTTTGGCCATTGGCTGCCTAATAATTAAATGTGTGGTAGGTAAATGAAGTGAACAATTTTGCAAAGTACAAGGTAAACGATTGCTCCTGTGGTTTGAATGTTCAACAAAGTCTCCACACAGAGAGATAGAGCAAGAGAGAAGGAGACATACGGCGACGAGAGAGAGAGAGAGAGAGAGAGAGAGAGAGAGAGAGAGAGAGAGAGAGAGAGAGAGAGAGAGAGAGAGAGAGAGAGAGAGAGAGAGAGAGAGAGAGAGAGAGAGAGGCATACACTTATACAAATGTAAATTTACTTGGTAAACAACTGCTCCTGAGGTTTAATTTTGGTTCAAATCATGAGCAGAATATTCGGGGGCCCTTTCAGACCATCACAATTGTCATGCCCCCCTCCCTTTGAACCTCAATTTTGTTCATGCCCCCCCCCCCCCGTAAATTCTGACTCCAGCATAATTTCAAGTTTATTCCGAGCTCTGTATTACAGGCATTCGACTAGAGTCTTTATACCTCAAAGATATACAACAGTCCATTTCTGTACAAGGCATATCAGAAACCAAACATTTGCAGTGTGGAGTGTCACAAAACCCTGTGCTTGGTCCACTCTTACACGCGTATGCTGTCTATACACATCACCACTTGGAAAGCTAATCCGACATCAAAATCTCAATATGCAACAACATGCAGACGACAACCAGATTTACCAATATATTTCCCCAATCACATACGTCAACTACAGTAACTAAGATGGAAACTGTTGCACATGATATTAAACGACCCAAAATAAGCTAGTTTAATGATGGCAAAACCGAGGTCCTCCTTATCACGTCTCAGTTCAACAGGCTTCCTCGTCTCATGAACCACATCAACATGGGATCGTCTTCTGTGCAGTTAGTGGATTCAGCATGTACCATTTGTGTAACAATTGATGACCGTTATAACCTCAAGAAGCACATCTCGTTGACATGTAGATCAGTTCTTTTTCACCCCCGAACAATAGGTCGCATCATTTACAGTGGAGGGGCCCCTCCACTGTCTATGGTCGCATACGCCAGTATCTTACAAACGGAGTTTGTCAGAACCTTGGTCATGCACTTATATCATCGATACCTGACTACTGAATGGCCCTTCTGTATGGGCTGCCAGCTAAAAACATTGTCCCTCTTGAACATGCCCAAAATACAGCAGCTGGGATTGTGTCAGGTACAAAGAAAACAGATGACGTCACATCGGTTCTTTCAATAACACAGTTTAGTTAGAAATCACACTGGCGTCAAGTGCAGTTACATAATATACCAGTAGGTAGGGCCTACATGTACATGTAGTCTCAGGTCACTACATTGTGGTCTGAGATGTAGTTTACACCACTATGACCTAAGAACTTGAACCAGGGCTGAGGAGAAGTGGTCTGAGGTTAAAGTTTTGCAGCTCTCGTTCAGCAATCTCAAAACATTTCAGCCTACTTCCCGTAATGAACACTTGTCAAGCATTTTTGTAGCTCCCATACTCAAAGACTACATATATGTTTATATACGACTCAAAATATAACACTGAAATTTACTTTGAACACGTTCAGTTTCAGTAGACCTATTAAAACCCAAAATCTCCACTGTATAATTTAATATCGGTAATAGTTTACAGTCAAAAACTTTTAAATTTAGTTTTGACTAGGAGGTCCCCAAGTTTTGCAAGTTGACTCATGACCGCAATCATTGCTTTACTCGCTTGAGCTGCAAGCGCTAAATACCATAGACCACTGCTTGACATAATCACGCCTAGATATTCATAAAAAGCGAACAACGTCGAGTTTATGACCACCAATAACCACTTTTCAATTTTCTTAAGAATTTCATCTCTTAGTAAATACAATAATTTTAGTTTTGACATACATGTAATTTACTTTCAAAAGACAATGTTAGAAACCCCTACCCCATTGATTCCTGTGGGAACATGCCTTTCGTGAAGAAAAAATGGTTACATAACATGTCTACAAGAATTGTTGGAGAATGTCTATGTAGAATGCCAAACTGATCCCATATCCACACCTTGAGTTTTATTTTTATTGTTCTTCAATGATCTCCTTCAAAGTAATAGTCTGGATGCCAATATGGTTTCTAACTAAACCACGTCTAGCCAAAAGCCCCTCAAATAGCACAAAAAGTTGTTCACCCAATCAGTGAAACCTAAATGTTTTGGTGATGTAAACAGTATATAAGTAGCATCATGAGCTGACAAATATACCACATTTGAACATTACTGTCCCAATAAACACTAACTTTATGAGGGACTGTGTTATTGGTTAGAGTTTTGTGATTTATTAACAAAGACATGATGTTAATGACTGTGTGGGTGGCTTTAAATGAATTTTAAATTGCATCTCATGCATTTCAAGACTTCTAGAGTAACGACTCTGACTATACTGTGAGTGGAGGTATAAATGGTAATGATACAGTATAGGAACTAGACTATCAAAGTAATTACCTTGTCCAAAAGACTACAGTCGGATATTAATCTCACCATTAATGCCTGAATTTATGTCTATCAAGGTGGATCTGATAAGATCATGGAAATCGAGAAACTTTCATCACTTTGGACTTGAGCATTGAATACATTTGTGAAGTACTCAGACCATGATTCATGGTTTTTTTTAGAGACTAATTCCACTAGATCGTCCACTAAATCGTCCACGAAAACAAATACATTCTATCATTCCACCATGTCACTCAACAACGCGCATCACATCCGGGTACCAGTTCTTCTGTGAGTTCGAATTCTATCACTTGAATTTCCGTTATTTAGTCGTCTGAAGATCGTAACGGCCTCCGTACCATAACTTGTGTACTTTGTGTAAATACAGCTCTACTTCTCAGTATTGAGCACTTTTCCTTCAGTTTATGACTTACCTCTTATATATATATATATATATATATATATATATATATATATATATATATATATATATATATATATATATATATATATATATATATATTACCATTGCTCGGTTGACGGCAACGCGGTCAAAGATATCGGGTTCTTTGCACAATACACGTGTATATAGAAATGATGTCCCTTAAATTTCCCCTCTATTCATTCTTGCTCTTTTCAACTACAATATAGATTTTGATAATTTCCATAGGTCTCACGAGATATACTCTTCAAGGAAAAACAAGTTCGTGTCGGGGTTTGACACGAGAATAGTCTGTGCTTGGAGTAATTATACTGTCAGTATAATTTCTCAAAGGTATGTGTTATCGTGGAAGTTTAAACATTATTTATACTTTAATGGTGTTATAGATTTTGACCCAAGCTATGCATGCCACGGTCACAAGCTATATTGCGTCAGATCGATTTGCCAAACAAGTTTGCCAGAATTAACGCATCCCATCAAACCATGGACCCTCCACAAAGGTGGAGTGTCTATGGTCAAACAAATGACAGGTCGCAGAAACTATGGTCATGGAAGTATGAACGTCGTTTATACTTGTACGCCGTGACATACAATGAGCGCAGTGCAATGATTGACCGGATTATTCAGTGTCGACAATCCCAGTTAATATAATCCCAAAGGCAAACTTGTTTTATTTACCACCTTGCCAAGCAACACAGGGTGGTGGCGAGGCGAAGTTGTAATGTACTGTCGCTTTGATATTCACGATTTTGGAAAGGAAATAGATAACATCGGGTTAGATCTTGAGAGTAAATAAGAAGAAAAGAAGAGTTAATTTGAAATCAGTGATAAACGAGTTGTCTATTTTTAAGAAACTAAATATAAGGAAAGCTATGGGTCCTGATAACATATGTGGTAGGTTACTGAATGTCTATGCATCGCAGTTAGCTAGTGTTTCCAGTAGATTGTTCAATTGGTCGTACAATGATCATACGATATCAACCATTTGGAAAACATCTACCATCTGTCCGGTCCCTAAAAACTTCCAAGGCATCGTCCTGTAGCACTGACTTCCATTGTGATGAAATGCTTCGAGCGTATTTTACTTTGTCAAAACCCACAAAAACATTCACACCTTGACCCATACCAATTTACATATTAAAGTAATAGAGGTACTGATAATGCAACTCTCACATTACTTCACGATGCGTATACACATCTTGAAAAACCAAGTTCATTTGTAAGACTATTGGTTATTGATTTTTCATCAGTCGTTAACAGAAGTCAACCAAACATGATGGCTCATAAACTTAGTTATTTAAACGTTAACCCCAAACTCATCCTCTGGATAATGGATTTTCTTGTCAACCTTTCCCAGTTTGTTCGCTACCAAAAATTAAGTTCAGCCTTCCATTCAACATTTAGGGGTGCCTCACAGAGCACGATACTCTCACACAAACTATTTACACTTTACACAAATGACTGCTCATCAGGTACCGATACAAATCCACTTATCAAATATTCTGATAACTCTGCATTAGTTGACCTGTCAAATTCTGACCGTACTTATTTCGATGAAGTTGATAGGTTTGTTACTTGGTGTAAAGAAAACTACTTGGACGAAAGGTCGACTTTAGGAAGAACCCTAAAGTAGTGCCCGACCTTTTTATTGACAATGTTAAAGTTGAACAGGTGACTAATATATATATATATATATATATATATATATATATATATATATATATATATATATATATATATATAGGAACAGTCTTGGATAATAAATCAAATGTTAAGGCCAACACAGATTTCATTAACAAGAAATGTCAATCTAGAGTTTACTGTCTACAACAATTGAGGGGCCTAAAATTTTGTAAATGCCAAGGTATTACAGACATTCTATCGGAGTTTTGAGTCGGTTTAACATTTTCTTTTTTGTGCTGGTTTGGTAGTCTAGGGACTAGCTACAAGAGTGTCTTGAACAAAATTGTAAATGTGTTTAGTAAAGTATTGAGTGAAAAGTAGACTAATTTGAATGAAATGTTTACATCTCGTGTACAAAACAAAGCTGGGAAAATGGTAAATGACAAAGGCCACATTATGTCCCAACACTTTGAACTCCTGCCATCAGGGAGACGATTTCGTGTCCCTAAATTCAGAACAGTCAGAACCAAATCAAGTTTTGTGCCCACTTCAACTAAATTTTAAACCAAACTAAATAATTCTATTTCAAAGACATCTGCTCTGCATTCCAGATTGGAAGAACCGCGTTTTTTTTATTGTCTTTTTTAAGTTGATGACCATTTCTGGCAAGACTTCACTCACAATTTTCTCGATTTTACTGATTTTTCTTCTTTATTAAAAAGGTTTAGGGTCGGCACCGGATTTCTAGAATGGAAGCGTTTGGGGAGTTATGTGTGATTTATTTGTTGAGAAAGGTTCAAAGACAATAAATATCGCCGGAAGGTGGCACTTGCCGTTTCAGTGAGGAACGACTAGTGCCACCACGGTAGTACTCGACAATTCGATGGACCACGGCCAAGTCCGCCATTCACAATTTTCAAATCACTTGAAATAAAGCAATCTGGCAAAACTCGCCCATGTGCATTTACAATCTTGTCGCAACTAATTCTAGTAGGTAAAACCATAGACCCTCCACCCTGTCTATGGTAAAACCTAGTCGCATTCATAACTTTCATCGAGGGTAAGGTAATTTTAGTCATCAACTTCTATAAAGTCCAAAATGAAACGATAAAACATGTACATTTTGGAAATTATCCCATGTATAATGCCAGATTATAAAGTGACAAAGAGTGGTTCATCTGAGTGGATAGCTTAACCTCTTGACGATTTATAAACAATGGGAAATAGGCAGCTATCTCGATGTTCATTTTAACCTATTTTCCCAGAGAATATTTTCAGAACTGGTATCCAAATTACCAAGATCACGTTTTTCATATTTACTGATATGCCGCTTTAGTTATGGCCGGTTTTGTGAGATGTTTTGCGTGCACAATGTAAACCACAGACAAGGCATGTAAACTTCTACTTGCAAACCCGTCTATTTCAGGCTTGGCCTCTTACCACTCTTGGAGGAATTGTACTGACTCCTCCAAGACCACGTCTGACACAGTGGCCTGAAACCCATAGTCTATCGCGAGTATATTGTCTACCCTTCAAGAGACACACATTCTCTGCCAGTCACCCTTTTAAAAATACGCTTGTTAAACGTCTGCTCCTGGAGTTAAATTTGGTTCAACTCATGAGCAAAATATTTGTACGTGACTCCGGGCCCCTTTCAGACAATCCGAATTTTCACGCACGTCCCAATTCGTTTTTTTTCCCGTGACAACAATTTTTCTCCTGAGCCTCCCCCTACCCTAATCTAGTTCCTGACGACCGTATTCCAATTTTACACTACATCTTTACATATTACGTATAGTCAATGTCATTACTCTCGTTGCCGATGTGTTGGCAATTATATACATGTATATATATAATATCCATAATCACAACATATTTCCTGCTCAAAGAAGAACTGTTTCAGCTTATTCCATTTCGATATAAACAGACAGAGAGTCCAGGGATAAAATACCCATGTACTACTCCTTATATTACTGGCTAGGTAATGTCAACCGTAAAATAATCCAAGCACCAGCGTCCCTAAAATCCTTGAAACAGTGTCGATATTACAGTATTTTGCTGACACTTATTACTTTCTGTAACTGGTCTATATTTGTGATATCATGGTAAATATGCTTGGAATTTATGGCCTAACAAACCAGACATTACGTAGATTTGAATATTGAAGAAAATCAAAAACAAAAACAAGGCCATGGCCATGGCCGGTCAGGTACTGATATTAGTACTTTAGACATCAGTGGGGGTCACACTTGGTCATTGAAACTATATTGACCGACCAAAATTCTAAACATCACGGATAAATAATTTCATATCGAAATGTATGTACGGAGATTCAGGTTTTTAGACCACGTGGCTTTGACATGACATCATCAGCTAAATTTGCAATACGAAAGTAACGTAAAACATGGATGTATCTAGTAGGGAGCAAAGTCCGCATGTCTGTATGGATGTTTGAAGATTTACTATCGGTATATGGGAGGCATAGAGGGAAATATTTGAATAGCGTTATTTAACGTTACATAATTCATAACTGACTACTAAACTACCGTCAAGAGGATTGTTTTTGCTTCCATTTATCTGTATTAATTTTTTTAAAGGCAGTGATGGTGACTGCCAATGCCGGTAGTGAAAATATGGCCCGCACATTCTGAAGATTTTTGTATCATACAAGTTCAATGTTGTAGCTGAGAATGTGATTTATATTTATAACTCAGTAGAATGGGTACCGGTACTGATGCGAGGGATGTGAACCAACCTTTGTGTTGCGTGCTTTTTAATATCACCGTGTGTGTGTGTGTGTTGTTTGTTTGTTTGTTTGTAATGTAGATTCGTCGTTGATATACTGCTACTAGATCAGACCGTGGGTTATACTTCCATGATCAGAACATGACCAGACACAACTCTCCACGGCACCATTTTGGTTTTACAACTTTGATTACTTTGTTTTGAATAGCTTTTGTCAAGTTCTTGACTTTCCTGATATGACAATAAAGCAAGGGCGGTGAAATATTATTATAGTAGTCCTTCAAAAAACAAGACAATTTTGAAACTTTTAGTGGAAAATGTTAGTGAAGACACAGTTTACCCGCATAAATTAACTAACAAAAGACAAAAGAAATGTACACATGGTTCATTTTCTAGGTGTCGACCTCATGAATATGCACCAAGATTTAGAACCGAGTCAGCTTTAAATGCGTTCACACCTCCAAATCTGGTCTGGACAATATTGTCTGGGCTTAGTCACCCTTTTATGCGGACTACAGAGCGGCCCTGGTGCGGACTATTTCTGCCACCTATTAATGCCTGAAAGTCAAGTGGCATATGCTGAGGTTGTGTACAACCAGCAACCCATAACATTTTAGCAATCTACAGTTCTACCTCAGTATGGCTATTAGCCATGCTAGGTAGTTACTATAATGATTAATATAATGGTTGTCTTGGTAAAAGTTGTCGACCCCCCCAAAAAAAAAAGAAGAAAAAAAAAGAAAAAAAGAAAAAAAAAAGATCAACAAAACATTCTATGATATTGAAAGCGCTCCTGGCATGTAATTCCATAGAACAGTTTCCTGTAGGGAATGGCAGCGATTTCATTCAAACTCAAAGACAGAGATGTTGCTAACCAACGTGAACAGCCATAAAAAATTGTATGTGAATGAGTATGACTCTGAGATCCCGCTAACGGTTTCATTGTTGTCGGTCTAACCAGAGACACTGGAGAACTTCACTGTCTATGATCTAATCGTATTGCTCAGTGTGAAAACCGTGCAAAGCGTTACTATTTTGGCGTTGTATTTTCGCACATTTTTGGTTCACAAGGGTCCAATAATTTAAGCTTGAGTTAGGAAATAGGCCTATTAAAAAAATTGTGTTGTTCCGATTAGGCAAAATAAATAAATAGGTGGGGTAGGTAGATTTATTTTTATTCATGTGCGAGTGTCTAATTCTGGTTTTCCATTTTTTCCAAATGATCTCTGTGTTATTGGCTTCTTTCCATTAGATGTACAACCATTACAGATTGGAGGAACAGTTTTATATTGTCTTTTTAAGTTGATGTCAGTTTCTGCATCCACTATGTCTCGTGAGACTTCACAATTGTTGCGATTTTGTTAGTTTTTCAAGAACACGTAAAAAAAAGTTAAGGGTCGGCAGTGAAAAACTAGGTGGGTCGGGTAACAGAAACCAAACAGTTATTTTTTAGGCCTAAGGCATAACGTAGCATATAAATCTACCCAACCTGCGCGAGCAAGATCTGCATCGGTCAATGTAATATTTACATGGTCTATTACAATTTGGTAAAGTGTACCATTGTATATGCTTGTGCGAGACGTAAAAAACATCATGCCGTCTAATTGTACGAAACGATTTAGTCACTATGGTTTTGAAGTCAGTGAGATAATGTTTGTGAAGTACCCGGTATCGTGATGTTATCGCTTGTATAGAAAAACCATCACTGAGGCAAAATCTCACTTTTATCATCATTCATTTTTTAAAGTCTTCAATCATGCCAATTAAAAATATGGATACTGCAGTCATTTATGTGACTTTTTTTCCAAAAATGTTTATCGTGCATCTCGATTATATTTTTTTTCGTCTTCGTAACATCTTTTTTTTTTATTGTGCCAAAAGTAGTAGCTACCACATATAGAACAGTGGAAAAATACCGAATGAGACTCAGAAATGTAAAATCATTTACTTCAATGTCCAAATCAAATGCGGACATCAGAAAATGATGCATGCACGTTGTGATGGACTCGTGATTAGCTCTAGTCCAGATGCCAATTGGTATCTAACTAAACCATAGACAATAGAGAGGGTCCTCTCTATTTTCTATGACTAAACCAAGTTTAGTGAGTGGAGGTGTAAATGGTAACGATACTGTTTAGGAACACGGTGATAGGAACTAGACGAGATTAGCACTGACAACACACGCTCCGCGAACTCCAGCAAAGAGGCCTGGTGGGGTATATAGAGACTTGTCAGAGTTGTCGGAGCTACTGTTCATGTACATATAAGTTCCACGTATTCTCAATTTATTTCGTGCTGGATAGAAAACAGTCAGTATAGTCCTTGTGTTCTCCAGTGTATAGCCGATGGATTGGATAGTGAGAGTCATGATATGTGTGATACATTGTAGTTTATACACCAGAACTGAATTTTAGACTGATCCCGTCGGCATCTTCAGAGAAAGCATCAAGCGGGTACCACAATAAACTGAAAACGTAACGACTATAAACATAACTATAAGTTTTAATTTACATGGAACTACGGTCATATTTGATAAGCTTATCCCCCACTTCCACATATGGTCTCATACCCCTTGGTCAGCGAAAAGCCAATCATGTTCATGTCCGGACATACGAGTTATAAATGGGGCGGTCATATGGGTTAAGTTAGGGTGGAATATAATATATGGAAAAAGTCTGATTGATACTGGCTGTGATGGGTAGTAGAGCATTTTTTAATTGTCAAAAACAGGGTTGGGGGCCGAATGATATGATTCAAAACGTCATGACTTTCTGGTATATCTTTGTTGTCATGGTGTGTTTCCAGTTGAGGATGGCTGTCTTTGACTGGCTACAACAGTAAGTGACTGATTTTGAAAGCAAAGAAAGTGGAAGAACATTGGTGTTAGTTAAAAAACTATTGTTATTAAAGATATACAAGTAAACGCAGCAAAACAATTGAGAGTCGGTACGGAAAGGAACAGATGACCACAGGAAGGTGTTCAGCTGTTCTTCATTGTTCTTTGCAATTTGACGACCGGGCGATCACATACTAGTAGTTGTCAGTGTTTTCGCTAAAGCAAAATACACGGAGATGGTTCAAAATCACTTGACTATCATTTCACTCTTATTTAAATCTACAAATATCTCATTAATATTTTCTCCCAGCTTACTTCAAACTATATGACATTTTCCATGAAAAAAAGGTGCGTATCTGGAGCAAAGAAGTGTTTCAGATATCAGAGTGTTCACGTTTGCGTGACCAAGACATAGACATAGGCTGGCAAGCGACGCCATGAATTGTGATCGAATCCCAGGGTCGGATCGGTTGTAGATCAGTGTTCATGATAATTCATTTGCGTGTTCAATTACTAAGTCATCGATGTAGGGTTATAAATTCAGTGACTACACCATCAACAAAGTTACTTCTTACTATAAATCATGTTGAAAAAGACCCTAGGAAAATGTCTAAGCAACAATGACGGGTGTTACTTTTTTGCAGTGTTTATCCAAATAGTAATCGTCGAATAACGTGACCCTGGCTGAAAACTGCGACAGTGAGTGTACCATAAATTCCCAAAACAGACTGACCAGAACAGACATATTGACACAAAAAAGTGTGCAAGTTTACATCTTGTGACAGGTTTGGTTGGGGTCACCTCCATCGGCTAATGGTCGAAATCGTCATTGTAAAATATTTTTAATTACCCTCAACTACAAATCAGCGTATCGTTGACGATCATTTCAATCGTAAGTGTTTAGAACTGATTCAGAAGTAAAACGTAGAATTATTAATGACAATGGTATGCAAAGTTTTGTTGTTTAACAATCATCAGCGATTTGGCATGTTTGCACAAACCACAGATACTTGTTAGTGCATACACTTTTGATACTTCTATTCTATAAGGTAAAGGCTAAATTTAAAAAGACATGATCCCAGTATTAACTTTTTTGTTGCGGCTATATTTCCTAAGTGAGGTGTGCCAAAGAAAGTTTTCCCATGATACTTTGCGCCAGTGCGACTTTTTGACATTGTACGTTCGATGTTCCCAATGAGTAAATGGAATTTTATCGAGAAGTCTATTCATATTTGTTTATGACAGCAAGATATTTTCAATTTTCTGTTTTTGGTCATTTTTGGGGTCAAAAACTGTCATTTGTTTTGTAAATAAAAGAATTCAAAGTAAAAATGAATGACAGCCGCAAAACTAATCGATTGAATGGGCTGACATTTGGTGTGCAGGTATGTTAGAGTATCTGGATGAAGAATTCTTCAAGAAAATTTGAAGATGACATTGATATGCAAATACGTCTAAAACGTGCTGTGTAGTATCATATTATAGCCATGTTATTTTACAATACTCGTGAGAAAGTAGAATTTATTGGTGAAGTAAAGTTGCTCATACACCTAAGAAAATTTGACTACACTTGAATACATAATGAGCAAATGAAATGATCACAACAATCACATATCTTTGTAATGTTATGACTATACAAGATCTAATACAGGGACGAATGGGGTACTTATCAAATAATGCCCTCCGGAACTCAGAAATAAATGTAGATGCGCTGTACCATGCAGTTACGATCAGCGGTTTTGAACTATGGAGGTAGGAAGGAAGGAGGTAGGAAGGATTATAGTCCTACCACCATTTCTGAACAAAATCGTTGTCCTTGAATTGGAATGGTATGCTTTTAATACAAAAGTTGCACAAACATATGTTCTTGCTTTCAAAAGTTTTAGAATTAACACCATGATTTCACCGTCGCCCATACTGAGGTTTTCCTGCATCTATTGCTATGGATTTTGTTGGTGGGACTTTGCTGTACTGTATGAACACTTGTTCAGACTCAGGCCACTAAAACACAATTGCAAAAAAAACCCGTAAAGACACGAAGTATCGTTTTGCACAACGTTCGGCTTGAAGCAGGTTTGAAGGGTAACCATGCACGACAGAGAAGATGGGTTTAGAGCCCCATTTACACCTAAAACAAAAAGCGATTCTAGTCTGTTCCTATTATAGTGGTCTGAGGTTCAGATCAAAGTGCCGCATTCATCCACAACATAAAAAATCATAGACCCTACACGACTGGCGTTTGTAAAAGTCAGTTTTAAACCATAATTACTACACCTCTTTATCTTCTCGGCAAGAACATGCAGTGCTGCAATCCAACGTGAGGACCTCTCACCAACTTTCAGATCACTTCACATTGGGAACGTTGGTGAGAGTTCTACTAATATAATTCAGACTGAGGCAAAAAATATAGCCTTTCTGAGTTGAAATCCGAGGTTTAAATCCTGATATCTGAAAATTCCCAATCAACCCAGATTACATTGAATAAAAAATAAGTCTAACAAACAATTTATGATTTTTCAGTCCCGAAACTTGCTATTATCCATACACTGTATACAAAGCTAAATACACGGTGATTGGTGTATCGCACTCCTTGACTGAGTGGGTCGGGAAAAAAATAGGTAGACTCACTTGTCATAAATCGATTTATAAATCCACAAAGGCACTGTGACAACTAAAGCAGTCCCTTTACAGACCATTTTTCTTTAGAAATAAATAGGCTAAAACAATACTGAATGACAGGCAGTCCAAGGTATGCGAAACCATAAGCGAGCGCGTACTCACGATGCTAGATTAACACACTATTTTACCTGCGCATTGAAGACGCACAGTAAAAAGACCAGTTTTCAACATTAATGCAGGAAATACAAAGCTAACAATTCAAAATTGTATAAAATGTAAGAAAACAAAAAACAGGCGACAGTCAGAGCATGCATGAACTTCGATTTACAATACCATTATTAAGTTCTTGCATTTTGGGGCTAATGAAGTCATAGAGACTAGAGTGGGCGAGTTTCATCACAGTTAGTATAATCAATGGCACCGTGATAATTCTGACTTTCACTTGAAACTGGACCAGAACAGTCTAGGTCGGACGAGTCGTCATCAACAATTCAAAGGCGACGTAACCAAATATACACCGTGAATTCATCTTAGATCGCACCGAGTTGAACAATCATGTCTGTCATTGTAGAATGTAGACCTTTACGCTGTTTGACCGACTATTGAAGTATAACCCACATAGGTGATATTTCATTGACCTACATGGAAATGCTTGTAAATACTTTTTGCAAGTAGTAGTAGCTCAGACCACTCTAGTATTTTAGTGGTCTGAGGTAGTAGTAAGAGTTTTTGCTAACGTTTACATGCTAGCGTAGTTGTACATGTACGTATACATGTCAGTTCGTATGTACATGTACATTAAATGTAGCTCTCATCATATCATACACTGTACATGTGTGTAACCCTTTTCTTTTGCACCCTCCCCCTCCGCCTTCATGTGGTCAAACACAGACAACTAACTAACTAAATAGTGTTACTGTTAGTTTTCTGTGGGTCAAACAATTAGTGTACACGCCTTGAATCACATGCAGGCGAGATAGATTTGAATATTCATTTGTTTACTGCCCGGTTATGGGGGTGAACTCATGAATATATTCTGAACTAAATGCAAATGTATTCAAATCACTTCCGACTCGCAATCTGAACTATTTTTCAGATCGAGTATAATCCGATTAGACAGGCGCTAATGGGAAAGTACAGAAACGTCCACCTCATCAGCATAAAAGTACAGAATTGAACTCAATCTGAACTATAGTACGGAAAGTGTCGTAAACTGTACTATTTTTTCTACTAGTGTTAGGTGTAATCTAAAACATTTTAAGTGGGCAATACTATTATAACGTGTATTTATAATGTACATGAACTACAGCTGTCGGTAACAAGTCTATCTTTAGAAAACGTCAATGATATTGAACACAAGCCGAGTAACAAAATCATTATGGGCAATATTCGCTTCATAGGCACACACAAAAAAGACTAGTTTCCCCTTGGAAGGAACTTTGCCTTGACACTTGTTGTTTTCAATGAAAAGTCAATTAGAATGGGACACTTATATGACACCCTTTCGAATTGACTTTGTATTGGAAAATTTCGAATTGGTCAAAAGTAAGATTAACATTAGTAAGAATTTTGAGGCTTAGACTTAACAATTTCCTCTAATAGAGAACACATCAAAAGATGCGCCAGTCTGAGTCGACGCAACAGACAGTCTAGGCGACAAAGATTTCCAGATACGAACTTCTTCAAAGCGATCCGATACACTTTGATATCAGGTTTGAGACACAATTTTATGGTCTTTGGACACAGACTAACGAACCTAATCTTCCGCTGCTTTCCGTTTTAGAGTACATTGTTGTATACAATTCGCAAATGCAAAATGCTTTTATTAATGCATGACATACAGTTGTCGAGATGCGCCTATTTGTAATCTCAAATAGAATATAGATATTTGAGCAAAAGAAGTCTTCATTTGTGTTTTTCTAAATACCTTGGATAAATTTCATCACGGTTTTTCAAAAATCGAACATGAATATATATAAGACTTCAATTTTCGAAAAGATCACCCCCCCCCCCCCCCCGACCGTGACCGATCGCGGTCAACCAATTTCCTATTGTTTTTATGAAAATGGAAAATAGGAAATCACCCTAAATCTTGTTTCGATAATACAAATTCTCACATTTCGGTATTTCAAAACAGTCCCCCAGTCCCCCATAATCTATGGCGATGCTAGTTTTATAGACCAGGTGTTTCTCCGCGTTTGTAACTTCATTTCACAACACAATACTCTAATCATTTTTAAGCTACTCAGTAACGTCGGGTACTGCCTAATATTACACAGTAGCACACTGATCTGATTTCTCACCCAGGATAATTATATGCAAGGAATGTATTTAATCGCTATATTTAGACAGAACAAGTGTATTAATTATAGTATAGACAAGGGATATATTTATAGCTATGTAACCATCCATGGCATGCATGAGTAAGTGTAATGAGCAAACATCGCTGTTATGTTCCAATAATATATAGTTTTCTTTTTTTTCACTAAGTATCAATTTGTTACAACGCCATGGGAAAATGTGAATTACTTGAAATGTTATTGTTTCTTAATTTGCTATGGATTTTAGAAAATGTTGTCTACAATTTCTATATACATTTGTACTTAATATATCTGTTAATTGTATCAAATATCATATGCTTAATGATAATAATTCATCGTCAGCTCTCCATTGCTGATAACATAAACCCTTCATTTCCGGGCACCCTAATCAAAAGGAAACAAGCAATGGTTGATATATATAAGTCAACATTTGTATTATCACAATAAACTGATTGATTGGAAGCAATTAATGTTGCACTGAACCAGGCAGTTTTTCTTATACCACAGGTACGCCACCCCCACTCATGCAGAACCTGGTATACAGACATGCAGCTGTAGCCTCAGACTAATATAGGTTGCAGGCCCACCCTTGTAAGTCTCTGTGAAGTGTTTTTTTTTTTCCAAAATGATCAAAAACACACATACAAAAGCTGCATTGAAATGAGGGGAAAGGTGAGAATGGAGTTTCATTAAATTCTCCTAATGTCGCATCACATAATTCTTACAGAAAGCGATCATTATGAAGATGGTAAATACCACTGCCATATATCCCATAGTGGTCCAAAGCCACAAGCATATGTATATACTGGTATGTATATGAGTGTAACTGTGTGTTTAATTGTGTGTGTGGGGGGGGGGTACGAGTAAGGTGGCCTGTTCTGTGCAACATTGTAAAATTTCAAACAGCTTCTTATGCATACGAACGTCAGCATGTATACGTTACTCTCAAAATAATCTGGTGTGTTCCAGGGTTTATGTTCATTTTATAATAAGATATGGAGAGTAGATTGTAATGTAATTATCAATTTAGTGGGGGGGGATTTAAGTGAGACATTGTGACATTAGATAGTGATGCTGGAGCTGTATACTGAGTGGACCAAAGATACTGAATTGGAATGTTCTTGTCATATAAAACTGGCGCTGTTATGGATTGTGTCGTCTTATTTGGACCATAATACACTCTAAATTTACCAAACTCAGTTTACATAGAAACATGATTATGATTGTCAGAAGTTTATTGACAAGCAGCTGTCTGTAAGTTGTCAACATTTTGCTACACAACAGAGCATGCAAGGCAGCTTAACTTCATAAATACAAACACCTAAAGTAAACTTTTACTTTTTGAAGAAATTGTTTTCTTCAGAATTTCACTGAGTCATTTCAGAAATCCAAAAGGGAATATAACACCATGTATATTATTGTGGGGGATAGATTGATGAAATGTTTTGAAATACCGAAATGCGAGAATTTGCATTATCGAAATAAGGATTAGGGTTATTTTCTATTTTCAATATCCAGAAAGAGAATATTAAAAAGGTTAGCCGCGATCGGTCACGGACCCGGTCATTTAATCGCCATTCATTCTTCGCTAAGTGAGAATTTGAATTATCGAAATAAGGATTAGGTTTTTTTGCTATTTTCAATATCCTGAAAGAGAATATTAAAAAGGTTAGCCGCGATCGGTCACGGAACCGGTCATTTAATCGCCATTCATTCTTCGCTAAGCGAGAATTTGCATTATCGAAATAAGGATTAGGATTATTTTCTATTTTCAATATCCAGAAAGAGAATATTAAAAAGGTTAGCCGCGATCGGTCACGGACCCGATCATTTAATCGCCATTCACTCTTCGCTAAGCGATCTCACAAAGGTGCATACCGATTATACGGATTGCGAACGAAGAGTGCATTAAAGCGTATTGTATAGTAAATCGGTCAATAGGTTATTCGCTCAATCTGTTTTTGCAATATCACTATGAGTGTTCTACCACTCAACGCAATGTAGGCGTGGCTTTCGGGATTCTCAACAGTGTGAGCCTCATCAACTTACATTCCCGCCTTTACACTCTGGAAATGAAAACATGTAATTGATAAAGCAAGGATAAAAACAAATAATCTATCTTGGGACATGTGATTTTGAAGGAGATATGTGACTGTTAGAATTATAATAAGGCCTAATAAAAAAATTGTGTTTTTCCAGTTATGCTCAATTATAGAATAGGTCGGGAAGGTATTTTTTTTAATCATATTTTTGGCGTGAGTGTCTAGTTCAGGTTTTCCATTGTTTTCCAAATGTTGTTTATTTCTTCCTATCAGATGTACAGCCATTACAGATTGGGAGAACAGTTTTAGAGTGTCTTTTTAAGTTTATGGCAGTTTCAGCATCCACTATTTCTCGTGAGACTCCACAATATTTGCGATTTTATTTTTTTTCGCGAATACATAAAAAAAGGTTAGGGTCGGCAGTCAAAAGCTAGCTAGGGTCGGGTAACCGGAGCCAAACAATTATTTTTTGGGCCTAAAAATATGTGCGTTTTGCATTGGGTTAAATTGCCGATTGTATTTTCAATGTCTTGCCCGCTTTTGGTAGTTTCTCAATGTCATTGATAAATTACTTTGTACTTTGGTTTCAAAGACCTGGCGACCTGGGTTAGCATTTTTACATTTGGACACCGGTAACTGTATAGCTCTTGCCATCGTTTACGTGGGTTTGGATGTAGTCTTTATCGAACTTGAAGAGATCCCAAGTGCCTTGGCAGTCATACAGAACTCGCAGTACGAATTCAAAATTGTGCTCATTAAACTTAATCAACCAAGTGCACAATGACATGACAGTGATTTACGTAGTTGAATGTGGATGGCTGAACATGGCTGACAGTGTTGTAAATACAGTTGTACCATAAAGTACGTTGAAGACACTTACTGGGTGCCAACAAATCTGCAAATGGACGAAGGATTTGAAATGTGGCCAATGTCACAATATAACTGAAAATGTACATACCTAAACATGGGTACAATCATCTTATACGACACACACTATATACTTGCTGTGCAAAGTGTTCATCTGAAGGAAGGTCTTAAACTCGTTAATATGTTAACGGCAAGCATACTAGTCATGTCTAGAGCTTAAGGCGAGAAGGTTAATCTCTTCAATATTATTGGAAATGTATAACATGAGGGGTAGCACCTTATATTTTATTCATAAGCACAGAACTCTATTTCAGCTATTCCGGGCATGACAGTTATACACGTATGTGTGACACAGTCCCAACTATTAATCTTTAAGTAAATTCCTAAATGAAACCGTTTACACGTAAGCTTTGATCATGGTTTTGCATTGCAGATAAGAAGAATTAAAACCTCAGAAACGATGTGGAAAATGACAGATTTAACGATACTGCAAAGCCGGTCATATTTTACAAGAGGGAGACCTTCATGTATAAGTAGTTCATCAATTACATACATCTTAATCAGTGCCAAATAAAATGCATACTATTAAGAATTCAAAAAATTCGACTATCATTCGCTGCAGGTGCGATCGCACAATGTCGCACAAGGTCAATAAACGAACTTTATTCGTTTGTTTGTTTGTTTGTTTGTTTGTTTGTTTGGACCAAAAACTCCTAACCCCTCCCCCATTACGAACATTCGCAAGTGCGGCATCCACACGTTTATATATGGTATATAACCATGGTGAAAATTGTAGCTGTCACACCACTATTATCGACACAATTTTAAGATATTGTAAAAATATTAAAATACTACCAGAAACCCATGGCCAGCATATCACGTTAGAAGAGAATTTTAACCAACTTATCAACATCTCAGTAGTACATACATAACCTGTTATCATTGAAGGTGTGAAACTTTTCAAAATGTCGTTGAAAGTCCAAAACTTAAGTTCACCAATCGCATTGACACCATATCCCCTCCCCCTTAAACGAACGAAGTTCGTTTATTCAGCTTGTGTGATATCATGAGATCTTCCCATAGCATTGTATGTGTCTACATGCCTACCCATCTCTTCAAACACACGCGCGCACACATAGATACATGTATTCATGCGTACGTACGTACGTACGTACGTACGTATGTACATACATACATACATACATACATACATACATACATACATACATACATACATACACACACACACACACATACATACATACATACATACATACATACATAGTACACATACATACATACATACATACATACATACATACATTTCATTTCATTGGAACTAATTTGAAGAGTATGCAGTTCACCTGACTTTAGGTGGCCCCTATCGTCATGGCAACCGACATAACAGCTTCATTATAAGGAAACCGATAGATAATGTTTCACCCTCTACAAACACATCGCACCGGGAGGCATTTGGTCATAACCTTTAAATCCGAAACAATTTTGCAAATTGAAGTAATCCATTCATCCTGCTGTGTACCCGTAACGACCTAGCCACCCACAGCATTTGAACAATAACACGTACCAACCATGATTACATAACAATATATTATATGCCATATTAGGTCGGTGCTCCTTAACAAAATGTTGCTGATGGCCGAGGATTACATAATCAAACTTATGCATGTTCCCCAGTTACTTGAGTTACGTTTTTACATGTTACTTCATTCTATGTTCACATTATTTTAATTCATTATGAGGTTTTTACATGATAATGTAATAATGGAAGTGACGTTGGTCTTTAAAGAGGCCATATGGATGAGGATTAGGTATTTATTTTGGATTTATCATTTATAAAACATGTACAATTTTATCATGACTTCCTACTTGAAAAATTAACATGAAAAAAAAAACATTGACAATCTCTGAATTGTAACTCAATACATTGCGAAAAGTTAAACATTTGTAATTGATATTGTACGTACAATAACAAACATTTTGCACATTTATCAGCCTTTGTGAGGCTTTGACAATTGATGAGTTACAAACAAGGACTTGGCATATGTTGTTTCACGCTAATTTTTCAAGTAGGATTCAAGTAAAATAGTTTTAAGAATTAAAAGTTCAAAATATATATCAAATCCTCATCCATATGGCCACTTCAAGGCATTGGATTCAAGTAGTGGTCTGAGATTCAAGGTACATGTACATATGTATGTAAATGGGGTAATTGTCTGTAAATAGGATAATCCCCTAGACATCTCAAATAAATAAATATGTGTGACATAGCAAACAAAATCGGATAACGGTATCTGCGACAATATCTTGATTGTCGGATCGATATACAACATATATATGATGTCGATGTTATTTGATATTCGTTATGAAATGTCTGTCCATGTATTGATTTACTTATATCCTACCATTAATAATTCAATACCAAAAAAATGGTTTAAATGTCACCTTTGGGAAGATCCACCTAGGAGCTATATTTGTGTAAAACCTGCAGCTGCAAAATGGGCTGATAACATAAGGAGATTATAGTACATTATAAGCTCTAAAGCTAAGAGGAAGAGAGTGTCTTTCATTATCTTTAAGCGAGTCTTATTAGTTGTCTGTTTATACAGGTGCATTTATGCCTATAAAAATTCAAATGAGGACGAATCTCACTTCTTATTTCATTGTCCATTCTATCACGACTTGAAAATAACATATCACTGTAATATCTTATTTGATTCATGTCCACTTTAGCGACCCAGACAAATGGAACTTTATAAAGACCAATAAGCCTAGAGCAACGAGTAAATTTATTCAACACGAGTAGTCACATGTATATTTCATTGCAGCACTGTTACTTTCTTTTTACTTGTTATGACTGTGCTCGTTTCGTTTTCCCGTTTGTTTAATTTAGTTACTTCATTTCGTAGTGACCAATAAGCCTTATTGGCTGATAAAGCAAACTAGTACTGTTAATGTAAGTGATCTATCGCCAATTATAATATCAGGGGTGCTTTAATTTAGATAAGAGGAGAAGAATGGACGAGGTGTCTTTATTTTAATAGTCAATAAAGAGAGAATTACATTCAGCTGAAAGAGAGAAAAGTAGACAGGGAAAGAGAAAAAAAGTTGTTATATCACCGCAAAACTCAATGAGTGAATTGATCAATATCACACACAAAATAAGTTATATTGCAACACTAGTTGATCATTCAATCGATCAATCATTCAACCAAATAATAAATCAATCAATTAATCGATCGATCAATCAATTGCATGTTTGTATGTATGTATGTATGTATGTATGTATGTATGTATGTATGTATGTATGTATGTATGTATGTATGTATGTATGTATGTATGTATTTATTTATGTATGTATGTATGTATGTATGTATGTATGTATGTATGCGTGAGCGTGCGTGCGTGCGTGTGCATGTATGTATGTATGTATGTATGTATGTATGTATGTTGTATGTATGTATGTATGTATGTATGTATGAGTTATATTGTACATTATGCTATTGTATTATTATATGCATTGTATTGTACTGCATTGTATTGTATTGCATTGCGTCATGAAGGAAAAAATAATTAATGTTACGCAAATATATGTCATGTAATGTTACAGTAACTGGGTGTATCGCATTGCATTATAATATAGTACATTGTAGTGTAGTGTAGTGTAGTGTAGTGTAGTGTAGTGTTGTGTAGTGTGGTGTACTGTACTGTACTGTACTGTACTGTACTGTACTACACCATACTATGCTATACTTTGCTATATGACAATGCATTATTTATCTAGTTATCGTATAGCGTATCACATTTTATCTCATATATCATCTCCTATCGTATCATATCACATCACAGTACATCACATGATATCGTGCAATCATATCATATGTAATGTCATATATCATATCATAACAGACATCATCACATCAGTTCATATCATGTCATATATCATATCACATCATATCATATACCATGTCACATCATATCAAATATCATATCACATAATATCATATGTTAAGTCATGTAATGATATCATATATCATATATGTCATATCATATCATATCATATCATATCATATCATATCATATCATATCATATCCTGTAATATCACATCATATATATCATAGCACAGCGTAGCATATTGTAGCATATATCATATCGCATGTCATGTCATATCATATCATATATCATATCAGGTCAGGTCAGGTCATATCATATCATATCATATCACATCACATCATATCATATCATATATCATGCCACATCACATCACATCATATTTTATCATATCATATCATGTCATCATATATCATGTCATATCATATCACATCACATCACATCACATCATGTCATGTCATGTCATGTCATATCATATCAATCATCATATCATATCAAATCATACATTGTCGGAATTATGCCGTGAAAACTTGTTACTGAATGGAATTATATACTATGCTGACAATGGTTTTGTGTTGTGATAACGTGGACCTTGAGTGCCTTTTCCTCAGATTTCCAATCGAATCACCAGAGACCTACATATAGTCTGTGTAACGTCATCTAAACGTCAAACGACATGTTTCTACATTTGTTATAGATCGTGTACGATGAAAGTACCAATACTTGAGCAGCTGGTTATGTGACGTGATGCAGGTGAATGTATCAAACAATATCCATTAAATTTCGTAATCTGAAACAACTCACATCACCTACTTCTTTCTATAGGTCACCCACTTAAAGATGTTACCTCCTCAAATTTACAAATGCCAACCTTTGAAGACGCCCTGGGTAACGAGAAATGGTTGTGAGCTTTGATAGCGTCGATTGCCCACGGAAACTGTCAAGCGACGAAACAACATAGTGACAAACAATACAGGAAAAAACCTACCAATGAATTAGAAAACCATTGATCAATGAAATGGCTAGGGAAAACAGATCTCATCATCTCTGTATAATCCATAGTTATATGTTCCAAGTCTGACGTGTAAATATTGGTCGAATAGAGATAGCGGCAGATCAATATTTCTTTCAGTACTTTTCAAAAGTAATATAAAGTCGCTACAATTGGATATAACTAACACCAGACAAATACTAGTACTTGACTTTATAGAGGATGGTAACTTTTACTGCGTAGATTCCTCTCTGAGCCCCAGCCTCACAAAGTAAGTCTGGTTGTTATCTTGTGAATTGCGAGTAGCCTTTCCATTGTAAATGTTGATGGAAGAGGGGATCTTGACTGCAAGCTTTAGTTACATGTATTTTCCTTTAAAAGCACTGATAATTGTTAGGATACGGCCTAAGTGCAGGCGTAAGAGATAAGCATGGCAACATTTTCTGCAAGATTCGACCTCGAGATCCGACCTTGTAAGGCATTTGTATCAATTACTGCCAAGTAGAACTCTTAAGCTAAGGTGTACATGATGCCTCATACTAAAGTAAAATACCGCTATCGCTGTCAACATTTTTTTAATGTAATACAATCAACAGCTAACGCTGTAATCTAAATAGCGTACCATTCGACAGATGTGTATAGCTTTAGCAACCTACATGTCCAACCACATACTTAGCCGTACTGATTAAAGACAAACGTCAATATATGTATGTACAAATGTCACAAGAAGGATCAGAATCTAGTTTCTACAGTTAATCGGCGCTAACGTCTCATTTTCTTAGTATACAACAGCTTTATCGGTGAAACAGTTCTATTAAGGTAATGCAATACATGCAAAAAAACATGGATTTTTCTCAAAGTGAAAATGCACTTGCCATCAGACTGGTAATCATTTGAAAGGTTGGACCGTTTTTTTTATATGGTTTTAATCATAACAGGTACGGACTAAAATGCATTATCTTTATTATACTTCAATACAATTTCCTATCTATATCTTGGCCGTTGTCCAAGTGTTGTGATTTCTGCGTCTTCGCTATATTGGTTGCCATGGTTTCTTTACTATACATAAACCTACTCAAGAAAATTAGCTGCCTATCGTACCTCTGTACCTAGCTTGTATTGACTCACCTCAAGATCACCTATCGAAAATTCACCTACGTCAATCTCACCTATCGAATATTTACCTACGTCAAGCTTACCTATTGAACATTTACCTACCTAATGCTTACCAACCTAATTAAGCTTACCTACCTAACGCTTACCTACCTAATGATTACGTATATCAATCTAACATTTACCCACGTAAAGCTTCCCTACCTAAAAGTTACCTAGCTAAGGCTTGCACAGCTAATGCTTGCCCACCTAATGCTTCCAACCTAACGCTTACCCACCTAAAAACGCTTGCCCACCTAACACTTATCCTGCTAAAGCATACCTACCTCTGCTTTCCACCTAACGCTTACCTACCTAATGCTTACCCACCTAATGCTTACCACCTAAACGTACCTACCTAACGCTTACCTACCTAATACTTACCACCTAATGCTTACCTACCTAACGCTTACCACCTAAAACTTACCACCTAATACTTACCACCTAATGCTTACCACCTAACGCTTACACACCTAATGCTTACACACCTAAAACGTACCTACCTAACGCTTACCTACCCAACGCTTACCTACCTAATACTTACCACCTAACGCTTACCTACCCAACGCTTACCTACCTAATACTTACCACCTAATGCTTACCTACCTAATGTTTACACACCTAAAACTTACCTACCTAATGCTTACCACCTAACGCTTACCTGCCTAACGCTTACCTGCCTAATACTTACAACCTAATGCAAACGCTTGTAAACACAGCCTGTATATGTACAAATTGTATTGTTATTTTTGACAAATGAATTTTAGTCTGGACTGAAATTGTCAACAATAACAGTGCACTTTACACATATACAGGCTGTGTCGACTAGCCAAATACAGGGTACTTCAACATGTTTTAAAGAGTAGAACAAGAAACTGCACTTGACACACACAGAACAAAAGTATTGAAAAGAGATCATCACGTTACAGATACTGTCCCTTTAATGAATTTGATTATATGACACATATTTCTGCCGTGCACAAATATCACCAAACTTACTGGTACATTATTCTTGTTGGTACGTATCAACAAATCTGAGGAAATCCCTGTCATTACATGAACAACTCATGACTCCCAGTTGAATGATTGGTAAAAAGTGACACGTCAGGACTACATGAATCGTTGTAAACACTACACTTGATTAGTTTAGCCATGGTGTTATGTAAACTATTTTGTATTACTAACCAAAGTAAAAAAAACCGTCTAAACTCAGCTTTAATGTTTTATTGTTGTAATTTATATCTGAAAATATATTGTTTTAGAAAATTTTACCCTTTGTTTTAAAGTAGCACATAACCAGTACTTTATTGTTGTTCCTCTACTGGTTGTTTAAATAATATGTTCTGTAGTAAAATATGAAACTTTATTGTATTTGACTTTTCGAGCTAGAATTGACCGTAGTGTAGAATATTTACATTAAAATAGCTATGTTTGGAAAACACTGTTTATTTGAAACTTCATTTCGATTGAAAACTATTTTCTTCCTTCACTTTTCATGCAACTAAGTAAGACAGAGTACAACATAAATTACCTGTGAAATTCTAAAATATGTTTATTACCGTTTTCAACCGTAATTAATTCCAGTGAAAATAGAATATTCAACACTAGTTTCTGCTCGATGGACATTCTCATGAGACAAGATATTGAAGCCAGTGACTGGTTCAGCATGTATGTGATACAGATCAATGTTTGCATGGGAATCGCGTATATGGCTCATATGCACATTTTGCGCTTGTATGGCAATGTATATGCATTTTAAAATGATGAGTAATGTGCAGTTTGTTATCTGTCACATGACATATTCCCAAACAGCCAAGCTACACAAGATGTCATTAGGACTTGTTTATCACCCGGTGGTGGCAGTCCCAGACGAAGCGGGTACGCATGCTTGTTAGACCCTAAGGGGTGTTTCTAGTCGGCCATCTAGGTCGTAGAATATTAAGAAGGAAAAGGATCATCCTCCCCTGAACAACATGCTCCTGTGAGGACTAAGGTTGTGTGGTCTCTGTATTCAAGTTCAATGTGTTACTACTAATCTGAGCATACACAGAACCAAGCACACGCCGTCTATGACTATGTGCACATTGCACATTAGCCTCGCTGCAAGATTCGTGACTACCGTCCGTAAGCTTTATATAAGTTGAGTCCCTCACTTCTCGCGGCTTCGCCACTCGGGTTGCAAAGCTTATGACGATAGTCACCAGTCTGGGAATGGACACATGGTAAATCCAAATTAAAGAAGTGTATTGTGTGTGTTCCTTTATCACCAAAGGTCATCACACTTACTAAGGTAATCAATAGTATTCAAATATTAGGGCAAACAATCCGTGACAAATTGCGTCCACTCCTTCTCAAACCCGGACACTGCATGAGACATAAGCAGTAACACCCTTTTTTTCGACATTCAATATGTAATGAGAGGGGCACCCAATCCACGATAAATTGTGTCCACCCTTTCTCAAAACCCGAACACTGCATGAGACGCAAAGAGTGTATGTGCAGTGTATGGATTAGGTGTCCTTGAAGGTAAAACCTCCCATATTTCTGAAGTAAGGGAGTGTTTTTTGCTGTGATTTTCTCCCAGATTCACTAAAAAAAGGTGTGTTTTTCATCGAAATAATCCGGAAAAAAGGATCCCCCTTGAACAGGTTTCTAAAACATGACCCTCCAACCAATCCCCCCTGCCCCCCTCCCCCCCCCCGATTACGAGCATTCTTTAAAGGATCCCTAATGCTTGCCTACCTATATCTTACGTAACACATACCCACCAAATATTCAGAGTAAAATAATCTTTACCACCGTAATTACTGTCTAGTATTACGAAACATTGCAGAAAGTGCAGTACGTGTTAACATTTAATTGTCACAGTGGATCTTACATTTCGCAGACTGTTAATTTCAATTCTTTTCAGTGGAAGCTTACCTATGAACTGTTTTATACAATAACAAAAACAAAAATATAAACATAAACAAAAATACTGCCATATTCACTGTTTTAAATACTGTTTACAGTTCATGGTAAGTGTACAGTATCAGCATTGTTGTCTTTCAACCACATGCCATTACACTCTTTGTCATAAAAGCTTAGCATTTAGGTATTTGAGATACACACACAATTCTTGTTTGAATTATGACCAGGATTGTGTTTGTCTCAAACAAGGATTGTGTGAGTCTCAAACAAGGATTGTGTGTGTCTCAAACACCCAAATGCTAAGCTTTTATGACAAAGAGTGCAATGTCACTAAAAAACAGTTGT
This sequence comes from Glandiceps talaboti, assembly GCF_964340395.1. Lineage (NCBI taxonomy): Eukaryota > Metazoa > Hemichordata > Enteropneusta > Spengelidae > Glandiceps > Glandiceps talaboti. The sequence goes on along the minus strand of NC_135556.1, from coordinate 9,380,043 downwards.
TGAAAATGCATCACGTTTTATCGTCATTTACTTTGGCGTCGAGTATTTTCCCTGACTGTTAAGTGCAACCCTCTGTTAAGTTGTGGAAGCTACCAGATGGGTTCGTACGATCCACTGAATTGATATGGAAAGCAATATCCTAGAGACGTTGACATATAACCTAAGGTTTACAAAAAATAATATTTTTGAGTCACAAAGCGGACAAGCGGTTAGCTTTGATATCTGAACTGTAACCATTTCCAAAATTGCACTATGAACCGAAGCAACTGTGCGACTGCCCAAAATTATCTAGGGAATGGAAAAACATTAAAAGACTTTTACAAAATATGTTGTGATTTTATCGGATAATTTGATAGTATGCCCCAATATTTGTGTTCGCACAGCGAAGGAAAGTACTAGTGACCCAGTTAGTGACAACTCTTTGGTCATGAGTATTTTCCGGCTGAATGAAGAAAGATATCAGGAATAATACTAGTGCCAGTAATATTTTTTAAAAATCGTGGAAAATAACGTCAATTTTGAGCATATTAACTCATATTTCGGCTTGTGCATATGAGAGAGAGAGAGAGAGAGAGAGAGAGAGAGAGAGAGAGAGAGAGAGAGAGAGAGAGAGAGAGCGAGAGAGAGAGAGAGAGAGAGAGAGAGAGATTTTATTACCCATATAGAAAGAAAATTACAGTTCGTATTATAAAGTAGACAAAGGTTGGCTATGAGGCAATGTGATTCGGATAGATAACACAATGCTAAATAAGTAAAGTTGAGTCTGACTCCATCTGACACTGGAATGTTACAGTAAGTTACTATTAAAGCAAAGTAAGTAGAGGGCAGGGTAAAGTAAATATTAGATACAAAACAAATAAGTAAATAATAAAATTCAAAATGTGCTATTAATGGATATAGTCTTTAATGAATGTATTTTTTAGAGAATCTAGATGGTTGTGATCTGATGCCAGTAGGCTAGGTAGACTGTTCCGAAAAAGCTGTACCTGTGTACGTTATTGCTAACTTGCCTAGGGAGGTAATTACTTTAGGTAGAAGGATAATTCCCCTACTCTTAAACCTAATACTAATCATGAACTGCACTGGTGGATTGCAATAATATGTAAGACGGTGAGGTCATTAATTTGTTGTTTAATAAGACTAGTGATGGATGAAAGTGCAAAGTTGATTTAAATATGTCAAGAATTTGAAGCTGACTCAGTAAATGTTTGGTATGTGTCGAGATACAACTAAAAGCAACTGCCATTTTTTTGAGACCGTCACTTGAAAATACATGTCAGATGCGAGGAATAATAAGTTTAAACTGTTTCGCTTTGTTTATTATATGTACATACATACATACGTACATATACCCGCTATTTGTGTCTCGGAAATCCAAAGCCATCCAACTTTTCAAAGCTCACTTCCATTTGCAAGATTTTGGATTCTTCTGAAAGAAACATGATATGTCTAAATAATTTATAAAGTTTATTCACAATTTGTATTACATTATTAGTTAGTTAGTTAGTTAGTTAGTTAGTTAGTTAGTTAGTTAGTTGTGACAGAGAAGAAATATTTTACATTCTTAGGAAAAAGGGTAAAGGAAGAACTGAAAACAGCAAGGCTAGTCCTGTCCGTCTCCTAGAACACTGGTAGTGCAACATTTGTATAACTGAAGTTTTTTAGTTTTACTGAAGGCTGTGTACATATAAAATGATGCAATTATTAATCACATAGAAATATTACACTGCGATAAACGAATTTATATTTTCTAGCTTCTGGACACATTGATGTCTCGTACGCTAATGGACACACGTACACCATAGAGATTTACGGAGACCGCGTATGGCTTCATGGGAAAAGCGGGTTCATTGTTTGTTTAATCTTGACAAAATATGTTTGTTTTAGACGCTTATAATTATGATGGTTCCGCTTGTGTCATCTTGGCAAATTTTGACTTTTAGCGTTTCAAGTTTCGTTCTGGAAAGAGAATCGGATCAGTTTGCGTATCTCCTGGGGTTATTTTGCTGTAATAATATAAAAAGAGTTTGCCATATTATCCCATTAAATCTCATAATTTCTAGTTTTCAACTCCGTGTCGTTCATATATCGGTATTATCAAAGCGATATGAATCGTAATGCCCTTTATATCTATTATACATATGTGTAACGTTTAGGGTATAGGACAATCATTGCGTATTATGTATTTATCGTGGAACTCTACTATCGATTTCCCTCGGCAATTTATAAGATACATTTACGGAATAAGAAACATAACAATTTTAACTTCAAAGCATGCTGTCACTGCTGAGTCTCGGACCTGTAATATTCGATGGTCGTGAGCTACCGTTTACTTGGCGCTGGAAAGAAGAAAAAGACAGAATTAAAAAGGTCAAAAAACATAGTCGAATAAAACGGTCGGGAAAATTTATATAACATTGTATATGACGGCCGAATGAAATACGACAAATGACATGCTCAATAATAACGCAACACAACTCCCCATCACATCACATCACAAATTTGACAGACAATGTACGCATGGCGAGAATAGGATGGTTGTACTAGTCATACGCAACGTTTTAAACATTCTTTTAGCACAAAACCTATGACAGATTTCAGTGAACGATTAGACAGACCCAATTTCTATACTATATTTTTTATTTCGCATGGAACTAGAACTGTCTTTTTTTTATATGCAATACGTGTATTTCAGTTCAGAGCTACCAAAACAGGTATGATGGGATTGTCTAAGCAAACTTTTAGATGCAATGTTACCAGCAGCTATACGGCCAATAAGTTTACAATATTCTCTTTCATGGATATAGCAAAAGTATTTTTAACAATTCACGCCATGCAAATTCTCTTTAAACTGCGCGAATTGCATCTTTACCCAGAGTAGGTGGAAAGCGGGATTATGCCATTTGCAATCCAGACTGTGCATGAGCGTTGGAAAGGACTCTGGCATTGTCTTTAGTATCGAAATATCGAATCTTGGGCAATGTATATGTGATAACTCTCTTGTAAGGATCTGAGTAACCAGGACTAAAAGTTTCGTGTTTACAAAAACAAAAACGCATCAAGATTGTTTGCAACAGTCTTCGAATCATGTTTATGATCATATATTCCACGATGCGCTATTCGGGATGGCTGGGTTGCAAGTTCTCTATGAGGCAATGATCAAAGAGAAAAATAAGCTATGTCGAGTACATGACAAATAGAATGATTTTCAATTCTATTCGTTATTAATACAAAATCAACTTAAGTTGAATCCGAATATAAGGTATATTATTTAGCAATCAGACCAGGTCCTATCAATTGGCTATCTAGGGTAGCAGTAAAGAATGCTTGTCTTCCGCCAGTACATCGAAAATGACTATTTAAGAATCATTGTATATTATTCCAATATGCAAGGTATCATGAAATGTCTGCCCAGACTAGTTTAACAATATAGTATGGAGAATGCTGTTTCCGTCAATTTAATTAAGTAACGTAAATTGCACAAGACTATCATTAGGCACAGGTAACATTACAGGCACGCATTTCAAAAGCATTTTAATTCCAATCCCACATGTAGGGGATAATGAGAAATATGTCGTTGTTCATTACAGTTGATTGATAGATTTTGTAGGCAAGGATAGATTTGTCGTGAGTAGGTTCTTTTTGCTCGTTCATGTAAGGCATGTTGTATGATACTGTATAGTGATCTTTTACTTCAACTTAAAATTCATGCTAATTTTGAAACTTCAAACGGCTTATTAGTTTATATGTAATGTAGGACTATTTCTGACAGAATAAATGTTTTTAAAACGATTTGGAGGTATTTTAAAATGGCGCTTGAAGTATTCATATATGCAGGTATTTCAATCTGTATAATACCAGCTAAACTCCTCGCGGATATCACAGCGGCGGTAATGGGGGTGGGGTATGCACATAAAGAAAGGTAGTCAGTCTGACAGCAATTAATCCATTTAAGGTCGCCGTGTGGATGAAATATCGGTGAGTATTTTGAGTTTTTAATCCATAAAACAACTTTACTAGTTCTATTTGACCAACCATTGTTAAACAAACACAGACGTCCATGTTTGGACCTCGATAAATTTGCAAAAAAATGTTCTTGCACAGAAGCTAATTACATGTAAATACAAGTAAACAAACAAACAAACAAACAAACAAACAAACAAACTACTTAGGTGAAAAACAAGTTATTGTGTTTCCGATGACATGGCCTCAGGAAATAAGGTAGGTAGGTAGGTTTAGATTTTATTTTATTTTGTTATCTTTTAGATTGTTATCATTTTTTGAAAAATATTGCTCCGACCCCCCCCCCCCCCCGAAAAAAAATAGATAAATAAATAAATAGATAAATGAATAAATAAAATGTTGGTCAGAATACCCTTTCTGTGATAGTTTGATAAAATGTGTACAGACATCACTGGGGAAAGAAAACAGACATGCATAAAGATCAAGAAGCCAAAGAATATCTTATCTTTTTGTTTTACATGTAGATGTTTTTAGAAAATGTTTAGGGTAGGCGATTTTTCAACTAGGGTCGGTCAGGTCATCGGAAACACACAGTTAAATTTGTTTTTTACTTCGATTTATGTTTGGCGATATTCCAATATACGAGGAAACAACAGAAGCATCCACATACTGACGTTATATAGTGGGTACTTATTTATCAAATGTTGACAAATGTTGACACATATCTTAGTTGTTGGAGTTACAAACAAAGACTTAGGCTTTAGTTTTTTCCATGCGGGTTTTTTTTTCAAGTAGATATAGTAAATTTGGTTTTAAATCCAAAATACCTATTTTTCACCTTTATTGCCACTTTTTAACATAACTACTACCACGGACAGGAACGGTAATTATGAAACACTGCCACCTAAATCAAAAAAATGGTGTAATATACTAGATTCGTGTACATTTAATACCAATGCCCGTTGCACTTATTACAATGTATACCAACCAATTGTTGGTGGATACCATAAATGGGATCGAACACAAATAGGAACATTGTTTAAGAAGATGATGGTAGAAGATGAATGACGAATGCTACACGTGTTGTAAAAAGGATAATTGTTGCACATGGTTCCTGTATTTTCCTGAAATTTGTCATTTATCAAGATAATGTAAATAGGCGTAAAAGGGAATTGTGTGGTTCCGATTACATTCAATCTTAAAATAGGTGGGGTGGTAGTGTTTTTTTTTTCATTATATTTTTTTTTCATGTGTGTGTCTTGTTCTGATTTTCCATTGTTTTCCATATGGTCTATGTATTGTTTATTTCTTCAGATGTACATCCATTACAGATTGGAAGAATAGTTTTTTATTGTCTTTTTAAGTTGATGTTAGTTTCCACACCCAATATTTCTTGCGATACTTCGCGATTTTCGCGATTTTATTATTATTTTTCTCGAATATGTAAAAAAAAACCCAAAAACGTTTAGGGTCGGCGAGAAAGACTAGGTGGGGTCGTGTAACCAGAAGCAAACAATTTTTTTTTTGTCTGGCCTTATCACGTATGTACCATTATACCGTGCACAAGCTAAGATATCACCTTTGAGCAGAAAATATGGATTATAAACCCATGGTCATTCTCCATCACTACAACCCATGTCTACGTCACTGCTTCTGAGGGGTTCGAAATATGAGTCATAATGTTCCAAATCGCAGATTTGTCATGAATTATGTTTGAGGAGGTATAATTACATTATTCCTAAATGTTTTTCTTCGAACAATACTCGTGACCTAAGGGTTTTGTCACTACGAGTCTAGCAAGGGCCCTTAGGTCATCCATAATGTCCGCAGCTGAACAAAGGAAAATATTAGGAAATAATATCTAATTGTGTACTTTGATGTACGTTTAAAAAATAAAACTGGCATTTTCACTTGTGATTATGCGACTGGTATAAACTGAAATAAAATAGTTCCTCATTCAAAAGCTCTCCTTGATGTTAATCTGTAAGAAATTAATATTGCGCATTAGGCTTCTTTTTGGTAGTTAAACACTTTTTGAACAGTTTTTTTGTCAATTAAAAAGACACTTCAATGTTTTCCTTGCCCACCACAAGTTCTAAAGTATCACATAGCTTTCAAGTTAGGTGCTTACCAATCTAATAACTATGCAAATTAGACCGGTACTGTCCCTGTAAACAAGTAAATGGCTATTTGAGCTACTTTCAGTAGATGTAAACATTGATCATGATGTTTACCAATGTAAAATGAAACACAGTATCCAACCCAAAGTTTGGTGATACATGTAACTAACTGACGATGACACCGCATCGTTTCTACAAGCAATACGTTTGTATGTCCATTCTCCACCCAAATACATCTTTTAAATTTGTCGCTAAGTATTTAGGGTGACACCCTTTTCGAAGCTGGTGTAAATTTGGTGTCTGCATGTGGCACTTGAATTAGTTCATTTCACTTAGACAAAATATAGCAAGATTCTGTATTCATTCACTTTTGCCATCTTAAAGCGTCGCATGTGCAGTTTCTTTTATATTGCTTTCTCCATGATTGCACCTAACCGAGAGTGAACAGTCCTCTGCAACAAGCTGTACATGAAACCTCGGAAAACTATTCTAGTATAATGGTAATGTCGATGCATGTCTTTGATGCACTAAAATCACCTGTTGGCCTTGTTTTTGACTCATTTTATGCGATATTCGCGGCATTTGCGTTAGCTCGTTAGCGGTTAGCTCGTACGCCTCTTACCTCTGCAGTTTGGGTTCGAACCCTCCAGGCGTCGGCTGGGTTTGATTAAAACCAAGGCAGGTTTTCCCCGGCCGGGTACTCCTGTTTCCTCCTGCTTCTTCAACACTAGAGTGCTGCTCTTGTGGCGACCATTCCACAAATTTCCGAATTTTTTTGGATCAAATGAAGACCATATTGTTAAGCTTATTATTAGATTCTGAAATGACGTCGCTTAATTTAATATATATATATATATATACAAAATTGTCAGCTAATTAATATCAAGTTTCATTTCTAGTAATATCAAGTGATAGTATACTACAGATATATTCTAATGTACAGCTGCAACCCCAACCCTCAACCCCAAATAATATGAACTCGGCTTCCCCACCCCCTTGTCAATATGGTGATGATGTTATCAGTAACAAAGGCGAAGATCTGGGTTGCCTTGTTTATCAGACGTGTCCCTAATGTGCCTGAAATACCCATGACGTTGAGTTGTGTTTAAAGATAGCGTCTTTGATCGGTACTTTTCGTCTACTGATCTTGTTTAACCTTTGGCCTCTTGTGACATGAGGCAAACAACATGATAGAGAAAACATGTAGTTGTAAGCACGCACTAGTATATAATCGTATATCACTAGTCTCAAAAAGTTCAATTTGAAAGTCAGTTAATTAAGGAGTATATAACAGTCGGTAGATTCCCAAAGACTGCAAACTCGAGTGAATATTCATAAATTCCAAGGGGAAAGGTAGAATACGGTCCAGAGGGGACAAGTTAGATTTTAGGCAACATTGAACGATGCAGTGAACGTTGAAAAAGAAGAAGCAATCGAATCCCGTGCGATACATTAGTGGA
>NC_135556.1:9327500-9367500 GCF_964340395.1 Glandiceps talaboti | reverse complement strand
ATCATTCTAAAACTTGACATGGTGCACATGTTCCCCCAAGTTAATTACTAGGAATGATTTGGTTTATGCATATTAAGAAAGAATATGCCTCGGGGAACAATTTGTTTGAAAGCAAACTAAGAGTGTATTACGGAAGACCTTGCCCAGATGTACCACTTGCTAGTGGACCTTGTCAAATTATACACGAAATCTAGTGGCCCAAGAACTGTGTTACAAATAAATAAATAAACGAACGAACAAACAAACAAACAAACAAACAAACAAACAAACAAAATATGCATGGGTAAATGAAATATCATTTTAGGCTCCTGGACAACTATCTATCTATATATATATATATATATATATATATATATATATATATATATATATATATATATATATATATATATATATATATATATATATATATATATATACGGACCTGTATAATATTAAAAAAATATACTATGTTTATATATATATATATATATATATGTATATATACTAATATCTATACTAGTCTGTTTTGATATACATCGTTAGTTGGTCGTAGTTTTGCGCTCTGCCACTGCGGTATAGAGCACTGTCTTAGAATGTAAATGATATTTCCTTTATCCACACTTATCTTCTTCTTTTTTGTTTCTTTGTTTCTTTGTGTAGTTATTTTTTTTTATTTGTAACATGGTTCGTGGGCTCCCTGTGGTATAAAGAACGACTGGCTACATAATCAAGTTACTATCAAAGCGACAAGAGTCTCGACGGCACGTACATAGCCCTAGGGCCAAAAGATGAAAACGAATCTCAGGCAAAATCGTAATAGCATCTTTACGCAATCGTAATAAAATCTATCTTTTCATTGTACACGTGCCGTTTGGGTTTGGAGAGTATACTGTAGCAACTGGCATTTAAGACTTGATTTTCATGACTAACCACGCAACCTGTTTTTGACCATCATGTCTAAATGCATTTCTCGCGATTTTAAAAGTGGCTCACGCCGTCTTTTTTGTGTGGTGTACAGTTTAGATCAAATAAAAAAAGTTTGTCTGGTTCCGGTTACCCGACTCCACCTAGTTTTTAACGCCGACCCTAAACTTTTTTTTTTACGTATTCGAGAAAAATAATAATAAAATCGTGAAAATCGTGAAGTCTCGCAAGAAATAGTGGGTGCGGAAACTGACATCAACTTAAAAAGACGATATAAAACTATTCTTCCAATCTGTAATGGCTGTACATCTGATAGGAAGAAAATAAACAACACATAGAAATTTTGGAAAACAATGGAAAGCCTGAACTAGACTCTCACACATGAAAAAAAATATAATAAAATAAAATAAAACATCTACCTACTTCACCTATTTTAAAATTGAATGTAATCGGAACCACATTTTCTTTACGCCTTAGAGTAACTGTGCGTACTTTTCGGGTTCCTATGTTTTCATTTATAATAACAGTATTTCCAGCCTAGTACGATAAAAACCCGTAACCGTAGTAGTCAAAATGTGGTCCATAATATTCCAATAGTACCCGTGACCCGGATTCGTACGAATATCGAGATTCTTCAGTACAAGACGGTATACAGCTTAGAAATCGTCTGAATTGCCGTTGACTATAAGGTCGATTGTGCTTGGTATTAAAATATATGAGTTGTAAGCATGTTTGTTCCCGCAAGATGGATTTTTATTTACCAGATGTCAAATTGGCAATTATTTCACTTCTTGAAAAAAAAATATTATTCGCGTTTGGTATAGTGAACATGTATGTTTGCTTTCGTAAACATAACTAACTAAGCCTAGGCGTCCTGTGGCTAGTTATAAGGAAGAAAAGCTTCGAATTCAAGTCAGTGTTTACCCCAGCTGACACCACACTATCGCCGTGTTCTGTCAAAAAATGTAAAAAATTGTATTAAAACAAATATAAACGAGCTTTGGTATCAACTGGGTTATTAGCTCCATCGATCGGTTTGACGAGTCATCAGTTTATGTCGAACGCACAAACATACAATAGGAAATCAGGTCGCTCAGCGTTGACATGACAGTCGGAGGTTCAACGAGGCACACATCATAATAACATGTGAACGTCAGCGTCAAATACAAAGCTACTCAGTCGGGTTATTTTCCAACATCACGGCTGCTCTTTTAACCTATAAGGTATACAGTGGAAGCAATTAATAGAATATAAGAAATATTGTGGACAAGCCTAAAGCGACCTATATATGTAGGATACAACAGAGTGACATCAATTTATACAAAATAGCACATGTTTTATTTTTATTTTTTAGATCTGTTCTGATAAACTAGTCGTCAAAGTGTATGATTTAAAGATTCGGGTTTTGAGCACTGCGATCAAGTTGGTTTATGGAGAGGTTTACTTTTGAAATATAGAAGTTGTCCACACAAGCCAACGCATGCATGCATGCATGCATGCATTCGTACATACATACATACATACATACATACATACATACATACATACATACATGCATGCATGCATGCATGCATGCATGCAGACAGACAGACAGACAGACAGACAGACAGACAGACGCACGCACGCGCACACACACACACACACACACACACACACACACACGCGCGCGCGCACGCACACAGGCAGGGAGGCAGAGAGACCAGACACAGAAAGGCAGACAGATAGACAGGAAGGCAGGCAGACAGACAGACAGACAGACAGACAGACAGACAGACAGACAGACAGACAGACAGACAGACAGACAGACAGACAGACAGACAGACAGACAGACAGACAGACAGTTGTCGTTGAGGGCGAATACAGCGCACCTTGCCATATGGTGCTTGTTTTACTTAGACGGTCGGTACAAAACACGGGTACAGGTCAGGTATAGACTGAATATTTTTTTGGATTCATAATCACATTCAGATCCAAAGATCCGTCATCTGTTTTATTTGCAATATATATTGGTTTTAATGGCAATTTCACATTATCTTTTATAAATTTATAAATGCTAATTCAACAACGCAAGTACTTGAATATGTTCACATTCTGTTGAAAATGTCTATAAATACTACGAACCCATCAAACAATATCTCTCTTGACAGTCATTGATAACCAATGTTATAATTAATTACACACTCACACGGCGCATGCATATTTTGATGTATTGAAGGGTTGGAGTGTACTGTTCAACCTGTTGGAGTGTACTGTTGGCCTGTGGTACACACACACACACACACACACACACACACACACACACACACACACACACACACACACACACACACACACACACATATATATATATATATACATGTTTTACCTAGCTACCACACTAGTTACAGAACATGACAGGTAAATGTTTGGCTGTTTCACAATCAGTGCTTCACTTATCTTGCACTTTGGGGCAAAAGTGAACTGAAGGTTTTGTAATCGTAATCTTCATACTATTAGATAGTTAATAAAAGAACTTAATATAAATTGTTCTAGTCTCTTCAGTATGAATTTGTCAGAAGGGATTAATATACTTCCTATTTCGGACACTACATTTATCGACACCACAAGTCAAATTCAAGTTGCTATTGTACACTAGGTATGACCTCCTAAAGTGTTCTAACACATCAGTGACTTTACTGTACATGCAATATCAATGCCCCTATAACAATGTTACAGGCCCACTTTTATAACATGGAAAACTTATCTAAAAAGTTCTATTTACTTTAGTTTTCGAAGCTTGGCAATATTACCTCAGAGGCTATGAATAACCTAAAATTTCCTAAATAGAAACAAAAAACTGCAGAGCTGCCAGGGGGAAACCCCCTGGACTCCATCACCCCAGAGGCCACTCATTCGTTAAACCAACAATAAGATTCACCAAAATTGGTAAAAAAAACTTCAAAAGCTTCTAGGGGGAGACCCCCTGGACCCCTATAAGAGGTAAACATGTCCAAGTCTCAAATCAAAGTTCTTTCCCCCACCTCTTACTGTCAAGATGCTATGAAACTTTCAACCTTCTGTAGTTGCTTTTTACATGTTCGAGCTGTCTTGTAAAGTTTGTAAATTATTGTCTGAAAGTGTCTGTGAATAGCATAAACATTGCCTTTAGAAGTAAAAATCCCCCAAGGGGTGGATATATCCGAGTCTCAAAGCTCTTCTCTCTACAGCTTACTGTCAGATGCTATGAAACTTTATTCACGGGGGTCAGTGACTTTTTGTCGGCCCAATGGAAAAAAAACACTGGGATATCGAATGGTCTACCCCTAAGTAAGAAGAGTGTCGTTCAGTTTGACTCTTGGGAGCCATCAGTTTTTACGGCCGGGGGGGGGGAGCGGCAAATCAGAGGGGGGTCACCTTAATTTTTGGACTCAAAGAAGGGGGGGTCATCATTTTTACGAAGTGAATAAAGGGGGGTGACCTCGTTTTCAACTAAACAAAATCATATGAGCCACGCTCCTGCACTTAAATGTTCATACATGTAATATCATAACTAGGCCAAAGCCCCTAAGCTCGCACAGCTGGGCAGATTCATTTGTGAGCGGCTGCCTCACGATGATATCATAGATAGCGCTCTCAGCATGGAGATTGCACTTCGTACATAGAACATGCATGCGTAGTCATTGTACCGCAATGCATCCTTGAGTAAAACCACCAAAAAAACATCGCATAGTATATAGGACACACATGCATACTAGTCACTGAGCAGCTATGCTGCCGCTTGCGGGCGCTGTGCGAGCTATTAAACAAAAAAATATATGTGCATAAAATAAACCATAAACAAATAGCTATAAGTATACATTCAAATATAACAAAAACTCTGTCTCTTGATACATCCAATACATATGGTATGGCATCACAACACAGCACCATGGCCACCTTTAAGCAACAGTTATTTGTTAGAAATGACTTCTCGCTATTGCATGCCATGAGTTGCATTGTGTCATCTTGTGGTAGAAAAACTTGCTTGTGTAGCTGTACATGTAACACATAAGAAATGAAATACCTTAAGATTTACTGGCTCTAAAATCTGTTCCTTCATTGACCTGAACATGTGGAATTGCGCACAAACATAACTAATTTAGGACACTTTGAAATAATATGTGGCAAACACTGTGACTGAAAGTGCCTAACCCAGCCTGTGTCTAGATATTGGATATTCAATGTCCATGTATATAGTTAGTCTAGTTCCTATATATTTTTGTACATCTAATGTATGATAACTACAATCATCTCCATTAGAAGTCCCAAATTGATTTATGGTTGAGATCAATAGTTCAATGTAGAGTAAAAACTAAATTCTTTTAGTGTGGGGTGGGGTGAGAGGAGGTCTTTTATAATGAAATCTGTGCCAATAAAAGAGCTATTTTTCCTCACTACATACTGGCTTTGTATTCATAGCACTACATAATACTACATACTGATTTGAAATTGATTGTGCTGTGTGCAACAATTTTACCAATTTAGTTAGAAGGGGATGGGGAAGGGGTTCTGAAGCCTTACTAAAAGAATTAGTTTTTTTACCTCCTGATCTCACCCCTAATGTGTTGATTTATCATACATGTACAAACTATTGAACTGTTACTTTGCATAGCTATAGTACGAACTACATGTCTTATCAAAAATTACTTTTCAGTGTTTGTGTTTCACTTCTTCTCTGATACCTGTGACCATCACCAAGTTTAATACATGTTACCAGGCTACATGTGAAACCCCCTTTTCTCTTGCTATTGTTTTACACCATAAACTACCAAGAAAGAAATATATTCCAAGGTGAACACAATATTAATCGGATTCTCGGAGAATATATATTATGTGAATGACTGATAAACAAAGTTATAAACACAGACTTGTTTGATCTAGTAGCCAGGACTTCTATCGTACTGACACGGTGCAAAGTTATGAGGAAAATTAGATTTTACATCTCCCCTGGAATATCTAGTATCCACATTGAGTGAATGTATACTGCAAGTAAAATTTTGTCAGCAGAGCATAATATTACATTTCCTTGGTATTACAATGTATTTATTTTCAAGGCTATCATGTTGCCAGCAATATACTGGACAACATAGCCAATAGTAAGTGAATTGAATTAGTAATCTAGTTTAGAAACTGCTGTTACAGTAGTACAGAAAACATTTTGATGACATTTTTTAATTTCTATTTTGAAACCAATGACATTTATCACATTTCATTATTCAAAACCTTTCAAAAATATTTTGGTTAATGTTAGCAGTGTGGTCAATGAATGGGGGTGGGGTGGAGTTTTGAGTCAGTGCCAATTATGAACAGGACAAACAAGTGCCTTGAGGAGTGCAAACGTGTACATGTATGGAAAGCCGCAGTTGTGTTAAGTCTAAAGAAAACAACACATTGACTATATGATGTGAACATATCTTTATATGATGTAAACAATTCATTATATGATGCAAGTACATCACTATGTGTGACAGTTATTGACATGGGTTTGCAAGTATGTTATCTCCATTTATAATATTGTACTTGATAGTTAGCTGATTATTAATAGTTCACTCAATCTAAGAGATATCCTAGAACTTTTGGTTACTAAAACATGAATATTTTGTATGTCCGTGAACAGACAATCATACTTCTCATAGGGTTCCTATCTAAAGAGCTTTATACATGTGAAACAATGGATTTTGGTTAGCAATTTACCAGATACACTTAAAATTACTGAAAATGTAACATGTAAAATTAACTATGCAGTGTGCGGTATTATGCTTTGAGAATAGAGTGTCTTTTGCAAGACCAAAAAGAGTGTTTATTGTCAACAGATGGGGGGGGGGGTCATTGTGTTTTTTTATTTGTCAGAGGAGGGGTTGGATTGTTTTGTGGATGAATTGCAGGGGGGTCACTATTTTTAAGTACAACATGAACAAAAAGTCACCGGCCCATCCCCGGCCATAAAAACTGATCACTCCCCAACCGAACAACGCAGGTTTTCCCTGAGTACTTCGGTTTCCTCCTTCATTAACACTGAACTTTCCTCCTGTTATTGGGCAATGCCTGTTGGATGGTAAATAAATAAATAATTAATTTGTTACATTGCATACAAAAGAAGTGAGTATACTATACCTAGTATCAATGGTAGATGCTCACGCAATGATGGAAATCCACAACATTACAAAGCATATAATGTACCCATCACCTGACCTGATTTTTCGCGCCATCCTTCATTGACCTTTGATGCAACATATATGTTAGTCTCAGTTACCCAGACTCTTGCCATTGGAGGCTCTACCCCCGGTGCTGGGGGTGATTTTGGAAAATTTGTACTTTACTGGGATGGTCACTTTGGCTTTGGTCATAGGAGTTTGGGGTTAGGGTTGAGAAAACCCATGTCAACACCAAAACACCCCCCCCCCCAGTCGGTTATAAATGCCCGGCCCTAATGTAGTCTGGATCCTCGTGGGACGAATCGCTTGCTACCATGTCACCTGCATCTTCCAGATCTTTGTAATGAAAAGTACTTTGTTCCACATCCCTAAGGAATCAGGGGAGGGTCACATTTTATGCAACAGCCCGGGCCTAATTCCCCCCCCCAAAAAAAAACAAAAAAAAACAAAAAAAAAAAACTGTTATTACTTGTACTTCTGTCCGATAACGAGGATGGTCTTCAGGAAATGTTAAATATTTTCTTTGCTTGGTGTAAAAAATGGCGATTAAAAGCAAATATAGTGAAGTCAAAAGTAATTCATTTTAGAAAGAAAGGCACTGTTTCTACTGGTTTTAACTTTATGATCGGTACTGAAACAATAGAGATTGTTACTAAGTACAAATATTTGGGTATTGTTTTGCATGAATTTCTTGACTTTTCTATTACTGCTAATGCGCTTGCTGAGTCGGCTGGTAGAGCTTTAGGTGCAGTCTGTTCCAAATTCAGGCCACTGAATAATATGGGTTTTAATACATTCACTAAATTGTTCAACGCATCTGTGGTACCAATTCTTGAATATTGCTCGGGTATCTGGGGTTTTCAAAACTTCTCGTCGTGTGATTTAATTCAGAATCGGGCAATAAGGTTTTATTTAGGTGTTCACAAATTCGCACCTACTCTCGCTATTAATGGAGACACTGGTTGGGATTCGTGTATTGCGAGTAGGTGGGGTAATATGGCCCGGTATTGGAACAGACTTTGTAACCTTGACAGTGATAGGTTAACTAGTAAGATTTTCTTTTGGGACCATGCGCTGTGTGTCGGCAATTGGTCTTCTGAAATGTATGACATCTTTGAAAGTCTAGATATTGATGAGTTGATTCCATGTGATACTGGGATTGTCAGGTTACATAAACAGTCGAATTGTACTGAAAACTGGTATATGCATGTTCGTAACAAACCGAAATTACGCACGTACAGTATCTTTAAAAGAACATATCGCCGTGAAAATTATTTAGATTTAGATTTGTCGAGAGCTGAACGTTCTCTTTTTGTTCAGTTACGAATAGGAATACTTCCACTCAGGATTGAAACAGGTCGTTTTAGGGGCGAGGTGTTACATGCTCGCCTCTGTGTGTTATGTAATGCAGATTCAATTGAGGATGAATCTCACTTTTTATTTCACTGTTCATTCTATCAGGATTTAAGAACACATTTTTACAATATTATACTTGAGTCTAATCCAAATTTTGTAAACTTTAATGAGACTGAGAAATGGAACTTTATAATGATCAATGCCTAGAGCAACTTGTAAATTTATTCACAAAGCTTACACCAGATAAGGTGTAATCATCTTTATATAACAATGTAGTATGTTACTTTTCTTTACTTGTTATGACTGTCCTCTTTGCACCCCTTATTTTTAAGTGCTTTATACGAGCAATTCAGTTTTGTAGTGACTAATAAGCCCGGTGGGCTGGGTGATGTGTTTGCTTTCTGATATTGTTATTGCCAATTTGTAAAATGTATATCACATGTCACTATAATAAACAACCTTTACTTACTATTACTGAAGGCGCCGATCCCTTTACTATGCAAGTAATTTTAAGGGGCGCTGTTCCAATTTAATGTGATGGACCCACTCATGTCTTGTTGTACAGTTATGTTATGAAATGAATTGAATTCGAAAATGTGTATGATCTTGCAGCCGTTGACAGATAAAACAATAGACTTTCGCAAACGTTGGAGGCGAGATTTTAACATGCACGGTTAGAGACTAAAAAAAACCTATAGCCTTAGCTTGAGAGAGAGAGAGAGAGAGAGAGAGAGAGAGAGAGAGAGAGAGAGAGAGAGAGAGAGAGAGAGAGAGAGAGAGAGAGAGAGAGAGAGAGAGAGAGAGAGAGAGAGAGAGAGAGAGAGAGAGAGAGAGAGAGAGAGAGAGAGAGAGAGAGAGAGAACATGTAAGTTTCCAAACATCAATTTTTGTCACAACTTTGCAAATGTTGATCAGAAATTAGCAGGAAGTAACAAACTCGTGGGAATCATAATAATAAACACTGTTCATGCACTGAGAATCACTTCTAAGGCGAGTACGGCATGTCTCAGTCTATTGATATAATGTCCTGTCGGAGTGTCGAGGATTTCGGGCGTGGGTTGTTAAGGCGCCACCAACGGCGATTCCTTGTAAAGGTGAGAGGTCAAGCAGTAAGTGAAAGCTGATGTGCGCATTCTAACAGTACCCACGATAAAAGGATACCCAAATAATTGCATTTGAATTTACATATTCTGTGGAAAGATGCTTTAATAACATCTGTTATCTGACGTGGACAGTGTTTTGGTAAGAGTGGCCACCAACGCACGAACACTTTCAGTTGAAATCGTTGTTGACTTCTAGGGGAACTCATCGTTTACGATTTTATCAGTGTTGGCCCCCTCTATCAAAACACGACATTCTGCATTGGAGAATGTAGAGCGACACGTTTAGTCGTTACCATGATAACTTGGCTATGAACACATGGATTTAGAGGGAACGGTGAGTATTTTGGGCATGAACACACCCTGAGATAACCCAGGGTTATACACTAATGTCAATGACCGTATATTGCCATACTACATGCATACATATCAATGTACACAGTAGTTTATTTAGTCAATGCAATAACCAACTGCATTTTGCTGCTATTGATAGTCAGTCCCTCGCCATGTACTGTAACTTATGTTATGAGAGAAATGTCTCTCATATCTATGTGTATTTACAGGGGGCATATCAGGAGGTAAGTTTTTCCTAAATATTAAAATCACATGATATTGCATTTTGCACTCACAGGTTGTACTAATAGTAATAACGTCATTAATTTGCTATTGGCAAATTCACTGAAAAGTAATATATAGTCATGATGTTCAGGGTTTTTGTTAAAGGTGATAAGCAAGTAAAATCTACCAGAGTTTCCCCGTCATATTACCAGGGAATCCTCACCAAATTTATGATACAGTGAATTGGCAAGTACATGTATACCAGTTTAACCATGCATGCTCCCCTTTCCGTTATCGCAGTTTGCCAACCTGAGGAAAAATGCTAAATGTTTAATGCAAGATTAATTTGACTGTTCATTGTTGATCAGTGTAGACTACAATGTAAAAATGATGTATATAAAGTTGGTCTCAGAATCAGTATTCAGCTTTTTTGAAAAATCACAATAACACGCAGACAAAAGCAGTCAAACAAGAACTAAATAATGTTGAGGCTACAGGAGATATTCCCCTTCACACTCACTTGACAGGAGATGTCTAAGCTTGTACAGGAAAAAATTACCTGCAAATCAGAAATGTAAGCAAGACATTTGATAGAGGGGTCAAAGTTCAAGTCAGCTGATGTGTTTGTTGGTAGATGGCACTATTCCATGATGTGTCTGTAACACTGCTGTTCATAATGAATTTAAACTTATTGAAAAGTCTGTAGAAGTAATATTTTATGGTGGGTGTGAAGTGGGATATATCCTGTAGTCCCTACGGCATTCATGGGTGTCATTGTGATTTTCCGTGGCCGTATGAGACTATATGAGAATTAATATACATGTACCCTCATATTGTCCTCCAATGTGAATCTGATTCTGATCTCTAAGACTTACTTATTGTACATATGTAACATTGAACAGTTTACCAGTAAATATAATCCGAAGTAATGAGATCAATGTCAAACTCAATCTTGAGTAGTACCTCATTCATATTGGGTACAGCTGAAATTATAATTGCGTTCAGTTTCAATGATCAAGTATATATTTAAGAGCCCCTCCTCCAAGCTACTAAGTAATAACATCAAGAGAGGTAACATTTGTACAGCTAGTAACATAAACAAAGACTGAGATAAATATCATCTGTGCTGTAAGTAATAAACCTGGTCCAGTATGCAGTGAGTACATTGTAGGTTTAACCAGATACTACTCTACACTTGTGCTACAACTGCCGACATCAGACTCAGCCGTGTGGATGAACGGACCTGTTACAAACAGGAAAATTAATAAACAACTGAATTGGATTACTAACACTTGGCACAGCATGTTGGAAGTATAGATAGACTTGTATTACATTCCATCATTTAATAAGGACAGTTTAATGGCCGCTTTACACAACAGTTTAGGTTCACAAACAAATTTCTAGTTCCCATGGCATTTCATGTACACCTATAGAGGCCATAAAACCGTTCTTATCAAACCATGGTATATAATAGAAGTCTCTGCTGTTCCAACATGCAGAGCCAAATGTTATTATTCCAATTCATTTGTTTACTTTCCCTATTTGTAACGGGTTCCGTTCGTCCACGGTCTGATGTCATCAGTTGTAAGTCATTTGAATTTCGCACTCACTGTGTATACATGTACAGTATAGATCTGGTTGCATACACCCAACACAGTTCATTTGGTAAAATTATAATTAAACAGAGGTTACTTAGCTCAGTTTTTGTTGATGTTTCTTGGTTGAATGTGGTTTTATCAAATATGTGTGATCAGCAAAACTGAACGCATTTATAATTTTTGCTGTAATGGGGTCAATGCAGGCCTTACAAGGTACACGTAAATGTAGGCAACTGAGGAGAGTGTGCTGTTTATGCTTTGTAATATGTAGGCAAATTGTCTTCATTTATGAAAAGAAACCAAAGTAGTGCAAATGGTTATAATTGTTGATATATAGCAAATACCTTATTGAGTTTAGATTTTGTACGGCTACAGAATAAATGCAACTCTGTCATGAACTCAAAAAACAAACAAAGCAGTAAACACTTGTTTTCAATTCTACTGCTTCTGGATTGCAGAATCATGTATTTATTTGTAAATCATGTATACCAACAGAATTCAAGCACAAGAAGGAGCCAAGGTGATGATGAGATGGGGTTAAGTAATTACAGGATAGAACAAGACAGTGACCAAAATGTGTCACAATTGATTACAATACATACAACAACTGAGGGAGATCAGGAACATATACCAACTGATGATGGTGAGTGAGTTATGTGTGGCTCTTGAAAATAGGCACTTTATTTGTGGGAAAGAGGGTTTCACATTGAATTTTGCTAGTAAAATTGTGGGTTTCACATTTTATTAGCAGAATAGAGGGTTCCACTTTGAATTTACAAGGAGCATTGTGGGTTTTATGTTGAATATTACAAGTAAGATTGAAGGTTCAAGACATAGTAGGTTCCAAAATTGATGATTACCAGTACCATACATGTTGTACATGTATATTGTATGTTCCACTTTGAATTTTTGAGTAACGTACTTAGTAGAGTCCACACTGAATTTTACTAGTAAGATAGAAGGATCCATGGTGAATTTTATAAGTAAGATAGAAGGTTCCACTTTGAATTTTATGAGTAACATAGTGGGTTCCACAGTGGGTTCTGCTGTGTTCGTAATATGAATCAAAATGTTCCAAATTTACGATTACTTTCCCTAATTTTTCTTTGATATTACTAGCACTAGTATAATTATGTTATTCTCCAATATTTTTCTGTATTTAGTCAGAACATACTCGTGACCTAAGGGTTGTCACTACTCGTGTATCTACTTGTAGTGACAAAGACCCCTTAGGTCACTCGTAATTTCCTTGGCTGAATAGTGGAGAATAACATCTAATTAATCATGTTACATGTATGTTCAGTAAATGATCATGCTTGACACCATTTGATACGTATCATTGAAAAGCTGTCAAAAACACCTCAGGTAATGCTTCCAATTAATTAGGCTATGTTGTATAATTCAGGTGACGGTTATGAATAATTTGTCTTGATAATCGATAACAGAGACAGTATGTCAAGATAGTACTTGTCATATCGTGTATATTGTGTTATATACAAATATATGCTAAATAGTTCTGTGTGAAGACAAAAGCAGGTTTTGAAAGTGTTCATTTGTGAGATTAGATAGAAATGTGTGTCATCTTCTTCTTCTGATTATTACCAAAGTGTGTGAAAATGAATACATCATAGATTTCCTACACTTTCAGTAGTGAGAGGCCGCCACTCTAATGATAGCCAAATTTTGTTGTTGTGAGTCAAAATGATAAAAAAAGCGAGATTTCTTGTAAGTCACCACATAGTAAATGTTGGTGCTTCACTAGAAAAAGTTCTAATAGGTGTCAAACTGACCATGATGTTAGCCTTTCAATGCTGATTTATGAGACCAGCCACCTAATCTTACATCAATAGTAACATAAGTTTCAGGGCCAAAATCTAGCATTTATTATTATTATTATTGTTAGACTTTATTTAATCTCGATAGACTGTTGAGCCAGTGGCTCTTCTCACACAGTGTCGAGAAAAACATTAAAATATATACAATATATACATTAAATACTGCACACATCAAATGAGGACAAAACAAGCAAAAATATAATAGGTACAATAACAAAATAGACGAACATCAACAATACACTACTGAAATTATGAATCACTTGAAATTGAAAAATGATATTTACATTTGCTTTTAAAAGCCTGCAGTGAGGGACATGATTTTAAGTCAAGTGGTAAACTGTTCCAAATTTTTACACCACTGTAGGTAAAACTTTTCGTAAAAAACTCGGTTCTATGTTTTGGAATGTATAAATCTTCCCTGGCAGCAGATCTAGTATTCCGACTATGAACATTGTGTATCCTTTTAAAAACATTCAAATAATCCGGTGCTAAATTGTTTAGTACTTTATACATTAAACCTGTTTTTGTCTTCACACAGAACTATTTAGCATTTCATCTTGCAAAGCAAGTACAAACAATTAACAAGTATCACAGTAACAACAATCGTTCTTAACACCAGAAGCAGAAACTCTTCTGTCTAATTGATTTTTAATCTGCATAATGACCTCTGTTTGAACTTCTAATCACAAGTTCAAGGAATGGCCTAAATCATTTGATCTAGCAGGCATGGGTCCATAGAATAGTACAGATGGTGAGTGCTGGCTGATAGTACATGTGTATGGCAGAAATGTCTTACAGAGTGCTGGCTGAAAAACATAATGATATGACAGAACCCCATGATGCATGACCAGTGTGGTATACCCAGGGTATCTGCATATTAAGTGCTTGTGGTGTCCTCTTTGGCCTTCACATGTGAAATGCAGTAGCAAACACTACAGTGCAAATACCCAAAATACCTCCTCATACATGTACATGTGTCATGAAGTTCTGTTATTATTTCAAATTCAAAACTAGCAAACTACATTTTAAAAAGTGCGCACTCACAAGATTTTATGTACATGTCATTATTGCACTCATATCATTCCATTACAGATATGCAATAATATGAATTAACATGAATTTGCTTGGAGTAGGAAGCCAGTGAGGCTTTTTTTTTTTTTTTTAACTTACTGTTCTGAGGTGGTGATCAATACAAGCCTTAAAATGATTAATTGATGTAGTAATAACATTTTCTTGTGAACTGTTCCAAATGTCTGCAACATGTTGACTGAAAAAATATTTATATACATCCAATCTAGATCTGTCCTTAAATAATTTCAAACTGTGTCCTTTTGTTTTGGAAGTAGATACTTTGAAAAACATAGCTGAATCAATGAGGGTATATATGTCTGTGGTAAAATTTGTAAACTTTCAGTAAAACAGATCAACGTCATCTGGTATATAAGGTTGTCACATTCAATGACCATAATCTGTCCTCGTACTTCCATAGAGCTGTTGTCGGTTCCAAGATGCATTGCACATCTCTTCATACAATGCCATGTATTCTGTACGCGCGCAGGGGTTTGCATGCGCTACTCAGTAGGATGGTTGTCACATAGCGGTACCCTGGGTTTACCTGTAAAATCCCACTCTGTCATCGATGGCATTCAATCTTTGTTCTATAAAATCACCCATAATTAAAGAGGTCAACATGTCTTAATTACCATCATTTCCTGATGAAAATGTTATTTCAAATGTAATAAAGACAAAACAAGACTAAATCTAACAACATAGCGACGTCCTCTCGCGCAATGCATCTTGGAACTGGAAAATCGACTATTTATTAAGCTGCAGTATAATACCCTAGTCAACTAGTCCTGCACTTTTCCAATCCCAAATTAATGTTGTTGTACTGCAGTGCAAACACTAAGAGGAATAGTATGCACACACACAATGATGCAAGCAATCATTGGTGCATATAAAATTGATTAGTGTTGACATATACATAACAGACAAATTTGAATAGAAATTTCACATAGTATTTCATTTTTTTGCAGTGCACATTGTGTATAAAATATTAAATAAACCAAAATGTATTCACCACAACCATGCAGCCATACCTGTTGCATTATATTTTTTGCATTTATATCTAATTTATTCAGTTAAATCCTCCTTTTGATTATCAAAAGAGAAAGAACGATGGTTGTATTATTGTATTTCTGTTTGTGTTTCATCAACACTTCTAGAGCCTCCACCTCCGTATGATGAAGTCTACAATTATGATGATGGTGGAAACAGAATAGTCATGAACTATGGTGAAGCTAATCATCCACTGAATGGTCGTCATGGAAATGGTGAAGCTTTGAATTGTTCAGGATGTCATATGCCAAAGACTGTCCGGGAGTGGGTTCTAACACTAGAAAAGTATATTCTTCGGAAAGGTAATATTTGGGACACTTTTTGCTAACATTTAATCTGGTAATCTGAGTTGGTAAATTGCCAGTTATTTGTGATAAATATTTTCCAGTCATCTGTATATAGTGAATGTTGAATAACAGTAATACGTGTTGTTGTCCTTGCTATAAATCAATGAATGAACACATTATGCGTGAATAAATAGATAAATGAATAGCTAAATAAATAAATATATAAATAGATAAAAATGAATAAATAAATAGAAATGAATAGATAAATGAATGAATGAATGAATGAATGAATGAATGAATGAATGAATGAATGAATATAAATGAATAAATAAATGAATTCAATAAATAAATAGATAAATAAATAAATATATACATATATATATATATATATATATAAATGAATAAACATTAATGAATAAATAAATAGATAAAAATGAATAAATAAATATTAATGAATAGATAAATAAATAAATATAATGAATAAATGATAAACCCATAAATAAATAAATAATAAATAGGTAGGTAAATAAATTAATTAATTAATTAATGAACAAATAAGAATATAGTCATTATTATCACTATCAATAGAACAAGTTGAAGTGAGAAACCTTACAATTTAAACTCACATCCTAATTTAAGTTTATTACTAGTAGTCAATTGAAATAGTATTGTTTTATACATGTACTTATGAATACTATAAATGAGTCTGACACACATACACATTGGAATATCTTCACTTAGTGGAGGCGTTACAAACTACACACACTGTCTATAATTATTATCTAGAGATCTAGGTTTTGACATCGTATGTAGGACATAGTTATAAACACTATCTCTTGTTACTTAATTGTTGTAGTTTCTACATATTGTCGCGTCGGTGCTGAAAGGTTGTATCTGCTATGCAATTGTATAGGCAGATATGATTTTACTGCACTGACGTGATGATATACAGACTTCCATGCATAGATAGCATTAACAGACTTTACAATTACAGTATAACCATAAAAGAAGCAGTTGACAACATGTTTAACGGAAGTTGCATACATGTAGCTAAGGTCTAAGGTCTGTGTGTATCTTCTGCCTAAGTTTGGATCAATGGCTACTCCATATCCATGACAAGTGAAAGTGAATGAAACCAAATTTTATATTATCTCTCAAGTTTTAATGAGATTTCCTTTTCCTTTCAACCAAATACACCATATTCCGGTTTAATACATTTTTGTATAGGGAAGATGAAAACTTTTCATGGTTTGGCAACTAGAAGTGCTGTTTGCAAGCCATTTTGGGCCTAGAAGTGAGAAATAGAATAGTTGAGTATATATGTACTGTTGAGTACTGTTTGCATAGAGACAGCACACACGAAGTTACCAAACAATCTCCACTTCCGTTCTGCTGTATAGTTTTCTTTACAACTACTCGTAATCAAACCACTTCTAACCACTACTGTAATAATCTTTATGAACACATACAGTTCTTTTTACACACATTTCTATTCATGGCTTCATGCAGTGCCACACATCAGTGGCCATGGCCAAATTCTAGCCCTCACTTTGCAAAATCTGGTGCACCCTGTTGTGATGCTTTCCTGCCAAATGGCCAGAACTTCAGTAACTGGAATATGGTGTATGTTGCGTTGTCTGTCATCTATAGCAATTACAGTATTAGGTAAATTCACCAGATACCATTTAGAGTGTAACATGTTGCATAACTTCTAACACAAATTTATCGTGATAACTTTTCTATCAATATATCATCCTGTATTCAGGTGGAGGATATCCATTTATTGCCATGATGGTACTACTTGCTGTACCACAACTTTGGTTTGGTGAGTATACTATATTTATTTAAAGTTAGGGTGCCTCGCATGAAATATTTGGCTTTTTTGCTCTTTCCAAAACTAGTCCCTCTTTATTGATCCAATGTATGGAGAGGGTAGAAAATTATGTGCTCAGCAGCCAAGTCCAAAAATATTGGTCCTGTAAATAAGATCAGTATCTGACTGTATTTACAACACTGTTTGCATTTGTGCACTGATATAGGGAGTCGTGAATTCAATTCAATTCAGTTCACCTATTCAATTCAATATACCTTTATTGTCTGCATCGGAAATTTCTCTTAAGCATCACCTCAAAAAGACAAAAAAACGAGTTACACAAATGTCTTTGTATGCTTAGTATGATGGGTTCCATTGTATGTGGATTACCATCTGTGGCATAAAACTTTAACTTGCCATGCTGGTGCATGGAAAGTGAGGTATAATCATTGGACTGGCGTTACAGAATTTTCACTTTTGTTGTGTTTTAACTCATACCAGTATATAGTGAACCATTGAATGCAATGTCCACCATTTTCAGCCTTCATTGGCATAGAAAACCCAATAATATTTTGTTGGAAATGATGATGAAGCACCTTATCTTTTGTTTTATGATAAAATAGAACAGTTTTAATTTACTCTGATGATGTGTGAATACAGTACTAGTGCATGTATACTTGCCATGTTTGCACAAGTACGTGCAGTGTAATCTAGGATGGTGAAAGTGTAACAGAAAAGACTACAAGTTCATGTATAATACACAGTCACTGGTTCTCGCATGTCACTGGTTTCTGTTCTATCTCTTATATTTATATGTATGTGATTCATTGTACATCACAAATGCTCACATGCTCATTTGCATACAACATGTATGTTATAATGTTATCAGTATTACAAATATCATATTCATTATTATTTCCTTAGACTTTATATCAGGGAGTGACTGTCCTTATTCCCCTTTGTACTAATAATTTGATAGTCAGTTGCTATTTAGGAATACTACAGTTGTAAATTGTGCATATTAATGAGCTCATTACCATATTCATTGTTATTTATATCAGCTGTATGTCTGAGAATGACTATCCTTCTACCCCTACATTTGATAGTCAGTGGCTATTTAGGAATACTAACAGTTACAATTTGTGCATATTAATGAGCTAATTATCATATTCATTTTCTTTAGGCTGTATGGCAGAGAATGACTGTCAGGCTGCCCCTTTGGTACCAATTCATTTGAGAGTCAGTGGATGTATTGGTATGGTAACAATGGGAATACTATTAGTGGAACTCTACTGCTTCAGAAAGATACCAAACTGCAGCAGATACAAAAGTTATTGTGTTAATTTTCTAATTTTCTTTATTCTCCTTGGATGGTATATTTATGGTAAGTCCAAAATCTTACCCTTTAATAATAATAATAATAATAATAATCTTTATTTGTCCAAATAAATTCGGAAATTTGTTGAATGGTCGCCGCAGAGCAGCGCCCTAGTGCCCTAGTGTTGAAGAAGCAGGAGGAAACCGGAGTGCCCGGGGAAAACCTGCGTTGTTCGGCAGGGTCAAACTGAGCATCACCCTTCTTACATGCAGACCTAGTTAATTTTTAAATCAAACCCAGCCAACACCAGGCGGGTTCGAACCCAGACTGCAGAGGTAAGAGGCGTACGAGCTAACCGCTCGGCCACCGACAACCCTTTCCACTGTATGTAAGGGCAAATATAAAACATAATTGACTTTGTTTATAAAATCAAAGGCCGAAAGCACCAATGCAAGAATATGTGTTTGATAACAGAGAATCTAAAAGTTATGTTAATCATTATTGGAATTGATTTGAAACAGATGGATTTATTTATGATCTCTGAAATTTGCAAAACTTGTATTGAAACTGGTTAGATATCCTTAGTATCATACTTTTTTGGAGAAAATTATAAAACTTTAATGTTCATAATATGAAATTAACTATTTTTAAAACTGCACTATCAGACATATATCACTAAAATTGTTAAAATACCAATACTTAGACATTGAATATGTTTATCAATTTTATAGGTTGAAATCATGATTGCTTTGTGGGTGCTAATTTTAGGGTGTGGACCCAAAAATCAATTTGATTGGATTCATCGTACCATATTATGTGTGCAGCTACATAGATACATTTACCCACAAGTGATTCAATACTTGTTCAAGACATAATTTATGATATTATGAGTAAGTCATCATATTTAACAGTACAGTTTTAAAAACATCTATGTTGCAGCTACTGCAGCTTTACGATAATATGTTGAAATGCGTTGTTGTCTATCACGCATTGTGATGACCTGTCACATGCCATTTTGTGTTTCTGCTTAATTGTGAATACTATAATTATAAGTGATAGTGAGAAACTGTTTTTGATGTACAGCTGCTCCTGTACTCACAGCAGCTAATCATCATGAAAGAATTAACAGTTTTAAGTTATTGTCATTATTCAGGTGCCAACAGAAATTGCCCAAATTTCAAAATTTCAACATCTCACAACTTTTAAAATTTTTCATTTTATATCCAAAATTCACTTACATTTCAGTTAAATACAGAAAAATGTGTCTAAGAGTGCCAATACATTTGATTGAAACTTCCAGATCCCTTTAACTTAAGTTATTTATCTATATGCTTATCTGGTGACCCCAGCAATTTTTTATTGCTCAACACTGAAAAATGATAAACAATTTTGAATTTTTGACCGATATGAACATTTCCTGACTTCATTTTGTCTTTTAATGTAAGTGATAAGTTGTGATGGAGAATTTACTGTAAAATTCATTCATTTTCATTGATCCATCATTTGGACGGTTGTGATGAAAATGACATTCTGCAGGTTTAGGATTCGTGTTCCATAAATAGATGTTATGTTCCACTATTTGCCAAAAGATTTTCTTTCTCAGAACAGCAGGTTAAGGTTTACATTTTATCAATTGATGTGTTAGCCTAAACCACATTTTGCCATTTCTTTCATAAAAGAAAACATATCTCGCAATCAATAATTTATACAAGCCCTCTTCATCAAATAACTTTGCATTATTCAGTGAGTTGCTCTGCATCACTTTCAATTCGATGTTATGAAATGTCATCTACGAAAAAAGTGAAAAACCGTTGTGTAGTTGAGCTTTAGAAAAACCTGATTCTGCAAAGCAATGCCCTATCTCATCCATACAGTGCCACATATAGCACTAATGTGAGAACCTGGGATTACAACACGTGCCTTTAAAAGAAACCATATTCCATGATTATGGAATAATGATGGCCAAATGGTTACAAACAGTGGATGGCTTGGAATCTGTATATTGCTGGTACAAGCTCCGCTGCTGCCATTGTTTCGAAAACAGCTAACAGTCCTTGGGAAAGATTTGAACCACAATTGTGCTCCAGTCAACCCAGCTCTGTTTTTGTGGACCTGATAGGATAGAGTTTGCAAAGTGAATGCTTTAATGCTATGCGCTTATAAAGGCTGCAATGGATTGTATACTCCCCAGGGAGTTGAGGCAGTATAAAGGGCCATTGTGCTGCTATAGGTCCATGCCAGCAGTAATAATGTGAAGCGCTTTAAGCACAGTGTAGGAAAATACTATTTAAATACAAACATTATATGATAGAACCCCATGTAATGATGCATGAGTGCAAGTGTGGCATACTCAAGATATTTGCATGAATGCTTACAGTGTTCTCTGCGGCAGTACTTTCATGAAAGTGCAGCAGTAAACACTGCAAGCACGAGTGCAAATACCCCTGAGTATGTACACTGGCACTTAGTGGCATGGGATACTGTTGTTATTACATATGTTTATCCAATTTATCTGCAGCAACAAATTTTCACAACAGTGACACTATTCGATCACATGCTTTTGTGTAGAACGAATGATTGCATCCTCCTTTGCATATCATTTACATGCAGGTATTGAATAATGTTCTGGTATTTGCACTGCAGTGAAAATACCACTAGTATGCATGCACACTGGTGCAAGTAATCTCCAGTACATGTGTAAGAATTATTATCATTAATATTATATTATTTTACAGGGAATATCCTTGCTGGAGAATTCTATCAACTTTTCAGAAAAGAAGAAGAGGACAATATTGCAGGTTCTCATTATCACTATCTCTTTGCACCACCGGAGTACTTATGTAAACCTTCCATTTTTGCGCTCTTCTTTTGGTCACAAGTCACCGTTAATGTCTTATGGTTTCTCTGGATCATGTTAGCTGTCTCCAAGTATGTCTGTAAATGTCGTTCCAACATTGAAGAAAATCAGTCCATCACATATGCTTGCGGATGATCATATGATTGACAGGTAACATGTCTTCTTTGGTGTATGACACTCACTTGTGATGAGGCGTTGACTCTTTCCCCAAGGGGATGTACATTTGTAAAGGATGTTAGATAATATGCATGCGAGTCTAAGGATTTTGTAATTTATACAATTTTGCAACTTATGAGTACCTCATGCCAATTAGGCTGCAAAATAAGTTATACTCTTATATCAACTAGTGTAAATGTTTGTTCATAGCCCAAAGCAGAAAATTAGTACCTGGAAATATCACTTGTACACCTTACTCTTTGTCAACAGATTGACTGGTATTCAAATCATATGACTACACAGACACGTAAATGTAATGTGGTCACATGCTCTGAATAGTGTGTTTAGCTGTGGACAAGCAGTGAAGTGTGCAGTTGACAATTTCAGCTACTGTTTTGTGTGTTTGAAACAAAACTTTACTTTGTTGCAATCATTGACCAACACATAATGAATTTTTATTTGAAGGCTTTATGTACAGTGAATTGTATTCAGATGGCTTTTTTATTTAATGCATCATCA
This sequence comes from Glandiceps talaboti, assembly GCF_964340395.1. Lineage (NCBI taxonomy): Eukaryota > Metazoa > Hemichordata > Enteropneusta > Spengelidae > Glandiceps > Glandiceps talaboti. The sequence continues at coordinate 9,344,906 of NC_135556.1, read as the reverse complement.
TCAATTTTACCAAATAACATAAAATAAGTAATACAGGGGGATAATCTGACAAAGGAAAATAGTCAAATGGTTGTAAATGCAGAAAATAGTTTAAACCAATTCACACACAGCCATTGAAATTATGTGTAAACACTGCTAGGACCAGAATAAGATAAACCCTTGTTAAGAAAAAATGTTCTTGATCCAACAAAGTTTTAAAAAGCTTACTTTTTGGGAGTATTAAACCCTTCTAACAGCTAAATTCTCAGACAGAAAGTGTAGGAAATCTATATACAACTCCTATTCTTGCTCATCACTAAAATGGTATCTAAGATAAACACAAAAAGAAAGCTGTCTATTCTCAATGGGCATTCTTATATGTTCCATCAGAACATATAAGAATATAACTGTTGATAGTTAGTAAATTGAATCTGATATGATTGAACTTCAGATTCTCTGTGAATGATGAAAAGAGCTTTTTTTCTTGAGTTAAAACAACAACATATTTACATGCTTTGACCCTCTGTAGCGTGATAAATACCAATGTGCAGCAAAGGAATAATGAAGCCATGGTAGAAAACTAATAAGTTATAGTAATCTGATCTTAGAAGTAAATTATTACCACTTGAAATTAATGAATTGGGTATAATAATTGTCATAGCAATGAGATTCAAGACTTGGGAATTTGAAGTTCTTAAGTTGAAAGACAATATTACATGAATAATGTAATAATATTTCTACAAAATGGGAAACCTTTTATATTACATTTCTCTTTATGATCCCAGTGTGCATTCTACTTTGTGAAGAGTTGCTGGCATTATGTACAATGATTTGAACAACAGCAACTGCCCTCCTGTCCTTCCACATTCACCCCACTCCACTAAAAAGGAACGAAGCTGCCATATCAGTTGCCAGAATGTTTTGTTGCTGTTAATTTGATGCAAACAGAGGTCTACTATACTTTTGATATCAATGTTTATTGCCTAGATATTCAAATCGACTTGATGAATTCAACCTTAGTTCACTGTAAACTGCAAAGCAGTACAAAATACAGTTGATGAAAGTAACAAAGAAAATGATAAATCTTTAACGTTGCTGTCAAATTCATATGAATTGAGTGAAAATTTATGGCAATGTGCTAAATAATTTTTTTTTAACTATTAGAGAAATTAGCGTGAATGTAAATATTTGGAATGACATGACTCTAACCCACCACCATGTGAACAAGTTTGAAATTGAATTGTTATGGGTTTTTGAATTGAACATGAAATTGAGTCTACAAATTAAAAATGCAAAAGCAGAAATCAAAAATATCCAAGTTCTCTAAGAAAAACTGCTAGTACACAAATGTATAATAAAATTCAGTTTAGTAGGCCAACAAATTTGAATCTTGAATGTAATCAACTTTTATCCAAAAGTGTGAAATTAATTTTCAATTAAACAAATGTAGAAATAGTCGAAATGTTAATTTTGTAGTGTTTCAGAGGAAATTGAAATTAGTTTGATTACAAGCATGTGTTACTTTGAATCTGCCAATAAATTCATTTTAAAGGATGCATTTTTTTTCAATATCCACATATAAACTTAAGTTTCAAAACAATACTGATGATGAAGTTTTTTCAGAAATTATTATAAAAGATTGATTTAATTATTTCTTTTTAGGTTTCAGTCAGGATAGAGAGATGTATTTGTTGTGAAGAGAAAGGTGGCATTCAGTGGCATCAGTTAAACTATAATGTTTGAATGTTAAAATGATTATACCATGCACCAGCCAGATTCAACAAAAAATATGGAATATATACTCTATTCGTTCTACATCATGACAACACGCGTCTATGTCACAACAATGCGTGTCTATGTCACTGATTCTGCTGTGTTTGAAATATGAGTCAAAACGTTCAAAATTGTCATTACTTTACCCATATATATTTAGACATTAATATAGGTACATTTACCCATATATATGTATATATATAATATATATATTATATATTATGTTCGCTTCCTTCAGTTCATAAAGCAGACTTTTTAATGTACACGTATGTGTTAATCTCCAGTATTATCCTGTGATCTAAAAAAGGTAATTGCTGACTTTGTTTATTTGCCACATGAATTTCCCCCATGACACTACAGAAGTTGATATAGTGATAAAGCCATTGCAAAATTCCTACTGATAAGGTTATCAGAAAAAATATTTAGAGAGCAAATGATATCTAAAAGAAAATAGTGATCGAATATACAAACATGTAATATTTTAAGGTGAAGTTTGAACATAAGGTGGGTTGTGCCAGTGTTCTGTGGTAGACTAAGTAATTAACAGTGGTGAATATTTATGTTTCATGTCAACAATTTATTAAATGCTCATGAATAGTAAATATCAGCCAGGCAGTTATAAAAGTCATTGCATCACATCATGAACACCACCACATTCACAATAATAATGCAAGATTTCAGTCATACAAGATTCTGCCTTAATTTGAAAACCTATTTTGATATGGACCATTGAAATTTGCAATTCTAGGCAAACAAACAAAAACAACCTTGCCAGTAAATTTGAGGGGTTAAATGAATGAAATTATATCATACAAAATTATCAGGTGTCAGGGGGTTGAAGAAATGAAAAATATCCTGTTATCAGCTAATCTATGGTTCACTGAACGTCATTACTTTAACATTTTCAATTTCACTTGCCAATATGATGTTTTCTATCAGTACTTATTTATTGTTATATTGATGATAAGTTACTAGTCATAAATTATTTACTTAACATGCCTATTATTAATCTTAAATATTTATAATATTGATAGATTTTCAAAATTCTCTTGGGTGTAATAAATATTGATACCCAAGTATTAATAGAATACCCATTTTTTTCTTAAAATAAAAAATAGTTGATAATCAGTAAAACTATTTTTTTAAATAAAATTTTCTCTCAAAGAAAACAATGTTCTAATTGTTTCACATGATCCTTTACCGTTTTTTTGCCTCTGATGTAAAAACTTTCAGAGAAAAATAAAGTCCTCTGCAGCTACTTTTGAAAAATGCATACCCTCTATGGCCACTTTTGAAGAAAAAAACATGGCCTCAAGAAAAAGTGATATTGCTGCACTATGGGTTAGGTGATGATGCAACAGTCTAATGTATTTTGTCCTAAAGTATCATCGTCAAACATTCCATCCTTTAGTAAATCAAATTGTACAGAGAAATAGAATTCTTCAGACTCTGGCATCCAGGCAGTAAAAAGTATAATTATGAATAGAATCCCCAGCACCACACACACACACACACACACACACACACACATACACACTATTCTTTTTATCTTTGTTTCATTAGCCCGACCATTTTAGATGTGTTATCATGAGAAATGGGTCACCCTAAAATAGGATATAAATGCCACATTACAGTATTGTAATTGTCAAATATCATAGCTTTGGGCAATCTTTGTAGAATTGTATTCTTCTGATGGCCCATATCTTAGATTAGGATAGATTATACAGTCTACAGATTTGTAATTTATACAATTTTACAGTGTACGAGTAAACCTCCTGTCAAAAGGCTTCAAAGTTATACAATGTACTCTTGTGTCAAAGTGAACTATTTGTTCCAAGCACAAAGCAGAACATACTTATTACCTGAAATTATGATCTGCACAATCTAGTCTTTTGTACAATTTTGCTGAATTATAGTATATCATATTATATTATACTAATGGGGTTCACACTGGTCAAGTTGTGTTGACTCTGAGGCGACTCTTATCTTAAGCCGACACAACAAAACAAGTGTGAATAGTTTAAGTCAACCCTGACATGGGTTAAATAAGGCTCGGTGCAAGAGAATAGTTTCAGGCAGACATGACGTAAAATTTCATTTGATTATATATGTCACGTCAGTAGTACTGTAAAATATTATGTAGTTTCCTAGATAAGGTTCCAAAGGGACACTTAATACAGGGTCAAACTTCAGGGTTACTGCTAAATGATTAGAACAAATGAATGCTATGCTAATATTATATCATACCGCTATGGAATACTAGTTCCTTTCGTTCCTGCAACATTACGTGACAGAACTTACTTTCAGAGGTTATGAGCCGCCATGACATGTGCTGCCATGGAAACAACACAAACAAATTATGGCCTGAAATATATGATTCCCATGTAAAATGAATAAACAAACTACTAACTAAGTTATAATGAATATTTCATAGAAAAATGTCATATACTTGTACTTTGAGTGTTACATCAAACAAATACACCTTTTTCCAATGTATTTGAAAAAAACTTATGTTCTTTATTTAATATGTATTTTTCTTATGTGTTCTCATACTCTTATAAGGCCAGTAAGTACTTAGATAAAGTTTCTTTTGAATAAGGGATGGGGGGGGGGAATACATGTCCAATGACACTGCCAGCTATAGGCCAAAAGGTAATGTGAAACTGTTTATGACATAAACAAATATATTTGATTATATATGATTTTTTTTTGTAATTCTTACCTTAAGGCCTAACAAAAAAAAAGATATGGTTCTGATTACACTCAATTTTAAAATAGGTGGGGTAGGTAGAGTTTTTACTTTATTTTTAAATTTTTTTTTTCATATTTGAGTGTGTAGTTCAGGTAGTTATGTTTACCGTTGTTTCCCATGTGGTCTCTGTGTTATTGGTTTCTTCTCATCAGATGTACAGCCATTACAGATTGGAAGAACAGTTTTATATTGTCTTTTTTAAGTTGATGTCAGTTTCCGCATCTACTATTTCTTGTGAGACTTCACGATATTATGATTTTTTTTCTCGAATTATTGGGGGAAAAAAGTTTAGGTCTTCGTGGAAAACTATGTGGGGTCAGGAGACCAGAACCAAACAAATTTTTTTTCTTAGGCCTAATCAGGGGTTCTAATTTTGTCAAGTTTTCACTATCAATTTGATCTTATAGTGAATGCAGAGAGCATTGGGATGTAGTAATAAAAGATGTGATCATCAGAGAAAATGCCAAATCAGATATTTTACCTTTGTTTACAAAATCTATGAGTAAGCTTAAAATATTTTGAGAATTTATTATTTAAAATCAAATAGGGTAAACTCTGACCCAACCATACAAAGTTTATTAAGGCAAAAAAAAATGTTTCTGGTCAGGATTTTTTGTCTAAAGTGCAACAATGTAATTTTTTTTAAATACTCAACCAACCTGTCACACAATCTCCTATTTATGGCAGTTACTTTTCTTTCTACTTAGTACTTTACAGAAAGTGTGTATGTGGGGCAGATGTCATTTGTTTGTTCATGATTAGCTGTGCAGTTGTCTTCACTGAAGTAGCAATTAATGTAGAGAGGGTTATCTTTGTGTTTTCCCCCAGATCTGCAGACTGCATGGGCTGGACAAACACAAAAAAAATGATTGACGTGATCACGTGAGGGTATTTAAATGATGCACACTGACCAGAAACAATTCTTTAATTTTTGGCTTAATGTTTGTCAATTTTGAGTACATATACATCAACATGGGCTTTGCTTTGTAACTTTATTTTCCAATGTACTGACTTGTTTTGATATTTATTCAATACTTTTCATTATTTGTAAATTGTATTTAAGTTATGCACACTGCCAAAGTGATGTGTGTGGTATATATTAACTTGAAGGAGCAGCGAGCATATGACCTCGAATTTCAATGTTTTGGTTTTTGAGAGATGTTTTCTTTGAGATTAAGGGCTTTTGTAAGAGTGTAATAATTGATTAGGTGTCTTTAGTCAGTGTTCTCTCGTTATTTTTGTATTTATTAAACTTTGACTTCACCTCAACAAGACCACACACGTGACTAACAAATATAACTTGGACCAGTGCGTCTGATGTTAGTGAAGGAGGAAATTGGAATGCCCAGGGAAAATCAGAAAGCAATTATTTAGCTTTAAAAGATGACGAAGTAATTCTTCCTTCAAAGTCAGGGGAAATATTAATCAAAATCAGTTTTATTAAATCACCACCAGACAAAAATCAAATCAATTCCAGATCACATGCTCACTGCTCCCTGTGTCATAAACCAAAGACAAAACCTCATTGTATTTATATTTCTTCAATAATGTATTGGTAACTTATCAACGCTTTTAATGTCAAGATGTAACATATCAGAATTTCTACACATTCAACAGACAAGTTGAGTGGATTGGATATCTAATTTGCATTTACACTCTAGAAAACGAGAGAAAATGTATCATGCCACTAGAGGGCGTACTGGGTTGCTAACGAATTCACAGGTGTTTGTGTACTACTTTATAGTACGTTATCAGGTCTTGTTTCATCAGGTGTTATTTGTAATTTACACTCCTGTCGTGTCGTTAATATGTGCAATGATGTTCATTTATTGTACAGTTCATGTACATGCATTGCAAAAACTGTAATGTTTAACGTTAATTTGAAATAAATATCAGACATTGTCATGTCATAACTTCAACCAATTACGTTTCTTTCTTTGTACACTTTTTAAAAGACCGTAATCTCTCTCTCTCTCTCTCTCTCTCTCTCTCTCTCTCTCTCTCTCTCTCTCTCTCTCTCTCTCTCTCTCTCTCTCTCTCTCTCTCTCTCTCTCTCACTAAAAAAAAAATATTCAAAGCATAATGACATTGAAGAAAATGTAACTACTTGTTAAGCGACACGACATATAACACCCCTAAATAATACATGGAAATCTGATACCCTTGACATTTTCCAACGTAAAAAATACACTTCGACACACTATTCTAAAATTATGTGATTAGCATTTATGACACTACAACTCCTGGCCAGAATAGTTCAGTAGAGAGGAGGGAGCGTTTGCTGTACTGTGACCAGGAACAAACGCACAAGCCGAAATACAAATATCGACAAACAGCAGAAATTACTGTCTGTATCGATATCTGTGTCTGTATCATTGTTTTTTCTATAATGAGGGGGGGGGGGGGTATTCAAGGTTCCAACCCCCCCCCCCCTTCGAATTCGATTACAAATCTCCTTATAGCAGTCCAAGGATAGTACCCCCCCCCCCCCCCCCATGCAATTTGTACCAACGTTAGAAATGCTATCTTACAAACTCTTTGTTTTCAAAAAAAATTGAATTATGAATAACTTCCTAAATGTGGGTGGATAAAGTCACTTTTGACAAAATGTACAATTTACAGCTAAATTATTTTTATACATAAAAGTACTGTTATAAACAGAACACTAGAGATAGAATTTTATAAAATAAACTAGTCGGTTAATTGGTAGATTTGTTGATGTAATTAGATACTATTCCCAATATTTTTCTTTGTCAATAATTTGTCACTGCAGGGTATATAATCCATATTTTCTGTTCAAATAAAATAACTTGGCTTGTGCATGGTATAATTATCTTTAATTTGTACCATTTTGTATTATGCCAAGTTGTACATATCCGAACTGAAAATACGGAATTTGGTACACTGGTCGTTCTACGTCAAGATAAAGTTCATCTACGTATACGTCATTGTTTTTGTTGTACTCGAAATACGAGTCAGAACATTCAGAATTGTTGTTATTTACCCCATTTTTAGGATAACGCAGGTATACAAAGATTGTTTTTCATTCAGCCGAAAGTGACTTGTACCATAAGGAATTTCCATTGCTCGTCTTCGACTCGTAGTGACAAGGACCCTTAAGCTTTATGTTACGGTCAGGGTCACTATTACTTTTTCTCAGCCGAAGGAAGAAATATTTTAGGGAATAATATATAATCAAGACATTTTGATCATTTTGTTTATCGAAGCCATAAAACTTTCCACAGACTCTACGAAATGAAAGGATTCCAAGGATTAGGCATAAAAAAACAGTTGTTGGGTTCCGATTACATTCAATTTTAAAATAGGTGGGGTAGGTAGATTTTTTATTTTATTTATATTATTTTTTTCATGTGTGAGTGTCTAGTTCAGGTTTTCCATTGTTTTCCAAATGGTCTCTTTGTTATTTATTTCTTCCTATCAGATGTACAACCATTACAGATTGGAAGAATAGTTTTATATTGTCTTTTTAAGTTGATGTCAGTTTCCGCATCCACTATTTCTTGCGAGACTTCACGATTTTTGCGATTTCATTATTATTTTTCTCGAATACGTAAAAAAAAAAAAGATTAGGGTCAGCGTGAAAAACTAGGTGGGGTCGGGTAACCGGAACCAAACCATCTTTTTTATTTGGCCTTATAATAAATACCTCGAACTTCTCAGTTGATTTGATATAAGACTTATCTTTCACCCATTGCATTTAATTTTTTTCAGTCAGTTGGCCATGAAAGGTAGAGTGTTGTACACAAGTATATTACATACAAGGAGATTATACCGGTATTTATTTTTCTAGAATACCATCCGGAAATTAACAAGAGCCAGCGATATTAAACACATTAAATTTGATGACAATGTCATAGAAAATCATATACTAACGACCATAATTGAAGGAAATGGTCGTAATGCGTCGCACCTATGTTTGTGTGTTTTAGTTGTCACGTACGTTGTCTATCAAAAAACACATTCGTTTGAATTGCGAGAAATATGAAAAGGTTACAGGTAGCTTTAAGAATAGAACGCCACCAGTGAAATGAAAATTGCGGTTTATTTTCGTATCAATAGTAAAGCTTGGTAGCCTACCCGCAACCGATTTCCTTTCTCAATTTCTGAATCAACGAAGTGTATATTAGATGCATGGCCAAATATCTGCCACGATATCCAAATAACACATCACAGTACATGTATTTTAATCACAACTTTCGTCCGTCGCAATTAACATATATCAAGAAATAAGCATAATTTTCGACGGAAGTTATTTTACGTCGTAGCTGAGTCTATCACGTCATCATCATAAGCGAGTTCGAATATTTATTAAATTGCATAGTCATGGTCGATCACTAGCGGGCGCTTTATCAAAGCCTTGAACAATTCACGATATTATTAAAACGTTCTGCGTTCATGTGATGATCTACGTTCCGTTATCCGCGTTTTTAGGTTGTCGCGATTTTCCCAGTTCTCTGAGCTTGGATTTTACTTCAGTCGGAGAAAGTTCGTATTTTTTGAATTTTATTTCAACAACAGAATTCGAAAGCGGTATTTGTTAAGTTGACAGCGTAACGCCATGATAATGTGTGCCTATTGGACAAAGGGTTGGAATAGCATGACTATCCCCGTGTGAAGGTGCAATTGTCAATTTCAAGATGGCGGCTTGTGGATTTCAAGGCATCTGAATCTAAACAGTGCATCATTTATCACAGCGAAGCCAATTATGGTGAGTAATGATAATATATATAGTGTCATGAAAATCCTCATTTATATACTTGATATTCTGACTTTATTCATTAACATTTTCTCATTTTTCTTAATTTTCACACATACATGTAAGACAAGTTTATATTATGTCACGTGCCAAAAAAAAGATGATTCTATCTTTAGCAGACCAAAATATTGTCACGCGCTCGCTACGTTTATCGATTTAGAGTTTATGCGTTTTACCTGTTAACGAGCACCCGTCGTGTGTTGTTGACTACGCGAAAAATGGCGAGGTAGGAAAATAAGAATTATATAACCACCTCACTTAAAAGTAACGCTCAATAAACAAATGATATTGTTCGCATTGTTGTGATTTACGCTTGCCTTTTAAATGTTTTTAATTTAGACTCTTTAAAAGGAATCTTGATCCGTGAGTTAATTAACGTCAATTCGATTACACCTATAGCATAGCACACACACATACATAAAAAGAGCAATATCTTAATTCGAGCTAGGGGCCGCAGACATATAAAAGGCGATCACATTTAAAGACGTGTGCTATTGTAGAGAACAAAAAAAAAACGGATCCTTTCACCAGCTAAATAATTTCGCTGATAAAACATGTTTATTTAAATTTCATTGACTATTTTGGGAAGGAGTTCATAATGTTAATCGTTTCGCAGATTCCTAACTGTGTGTTTGGCAACCTAGAAAAACATGTATAATATTGCACATAAAACATTTACGTTCGTAACTACTTCTGTCGTTAGAATTGTCGCGACTATTCCTGAGCAATTTATTAATATTGGGTACTTCAACAAAATGAGAAAATTTAGAGCCGATAATTTATTTATTAAATATTTTCCCAAGGTGAATATTTCGGGAGATAAGAGCAGTTTTTTTCGGCAACGTTGATGAACAACAAAGACTTCGCCTACCCAGACGACGTATGTACGTATACGTACTTGCAGTGTGCATACATTAGGGACGTATGTTACATTTCAGAAATTAACATGGACACAGACGACTAACACAATTTTCTTTGAGAAATCTCACCGGACTGTGCTATACTATTGAAATCTTGCTCTGACCGAGTTGGAAGATACATTGTCAAATCATTTTGTTGACATAGACATACCACGTTAGCTATCTGCGTACGCGTATAAGACATCCTATTCCATATTCACCGTCCGTCACAACAGTATTTAGTATTCACATAGCGACATATGGTTTCTCACAGGAAATACATTAAAGAAATGAATACTTTTAAAACGCAAATGATCAATATGCAAATGACTAAATCAATGACTAAGGCTATAGTATTTTCTAAATGAAACGCATTAAATTATTACTCGAGTATTGAAATGTTCGTGTTCAATTCGTATGCAGTCACAGTGTGTGACATCAATAATTATGTAGTCTGCTTCAAAAGGTCTGAATCGACGTGTGCGTTGAATCATAACCTTCACTATAATACGTAAGTGTTAAAAAAAAAATCATTCACCAGCATCGGTAACCAAGAGAGATAGAGGTCTGATTTCATGCACCAATGTCAGTGCGGTTACCACAAACAAAAGGGAAAAAATACCTAATTGCTAATTAAAACACAATGAATCCTAATTAAATGTACACTACTCGATGAAGGCCTTGTCAAGTCTGTTATATTACAATGTCACACAATACGGAGTCATAGATTTGAGCAAGACAATCACCGGTGTATATGTGTCTATTCAAATTCACAACGCTCAAGGCATTTTCCCTATACTGCCATCGCAAAATGTAATGTTCAGGAGCAAACTCAAGTAGAAAGGATACACTGTTACATGTATACAGTACGCCAAATTAGATAGATGTTCAGTTCAAATAAAAGACCGTAAAGAGATGTAAACATTGTCAGTTTGTTCTCTAAACTTTGATCACCCAGTACCGGGATGCTCATTCATTTTCTTTATCTCTGATCCTATGGAAATTTAATCACGGTGCACATTTATCTCTGTCCGGGGATTTCTAGTTGTAAATCACACGGTTCTTGATTCTCCTGTGCCACTGCGTGACATTTATCAATGTTTGTGTACAAATGAAAGTCTGAGGGGTTGATTGTCTTTACTGTTCACGTTACGCAGAGTCGTCATTCGGGATCATCAAGAGGCTCAAGTCTCGTCACGGAATCCCCACCAGATTACTCTATCGCCATCCAAGATCAAGGTCATGGACACTCCATCCAGGATCAGGGTCATAACCTCTCTTTGGAAGCTAGAAAAGGTACGCGTAAGTAATTTTAACTGTACTATACACGTTGTAGTGACTTTGTGGAAATAGTAAAGATTACACTTTTTAGCATGTAACATTGCTCAATTAAATTTACGCATTTAGTCAATAATTAGCTAGGTTATTCCCCCTCTTTCGATCTTGCAAAAATAAATGTCCGTGTCGCCAAGCAGATTGAGATTTTATGTCTTAAAGAGAAATGGGAAAACTTTGATGTTCAATCAGCCATTATACTATAAGTTACTTCCTGTTTGTGTCTATTGTTTTGTGTTGTAATCTTTTGTTTCTCCTCGTATAAAAAAATTCATACATACATACATACATACATACATACATACATACATACATACATACATACATACATACATACATACATACATACATACACACAGACACACAGACACACATACACACACATACATACATACATACATACATACACACACACACACACACACACATACACACACACATACATACATACATACATACATACATACATACATACATACATACATACATACATACATACATACATACATACATACATACATACATACCAGTATACAACATATTAAACTGTTGCACGTTTCGGAAGTTAGATTTATGACAACAGGTATATACAGTCATGATCTTCAGTTAGTCGGCTTACCGTTCCTCATTCTATTTTACGGCCATTTGATGATTCACATCGATCGAAATGATACGAATGGTGATTACATTTATACAGTCAAGAAGTCTGCTGTTTTTTCTTCTTTTCATTTAATTCAGTACAGCTTTACATTGTCCAACTGACTACTGCAAAAATAAAAAATTACTATCTACTGGTAGAGTGCTAGTATATGATTAGAGATGAATGTGTACATAAATGAATAATGTATATTTTTAGCGCGAAAATGACATGTAATAGATGATTGATGTACTTTATCATAATAGATTAAAACTTTAGTACAGTAAATTTCAAAATACCGTGCAGCTTTTCTGTTTGATACAACCATGCAGAAACCAATAATAAACTGGATATGCCACACTTCAATAGCAAGGTTGCATTTTTTTTGCTACATTTAGTCTAAATGAAATAAAACATTTAAATGTATTGCAAGTCCATGCAGACATTCGGGCGCCAATGTTTTTCTTAGCATCAAAAGCCCATTGCATGAAGAGCGCGTACAATGTCCTTTGCGGTGTTCATTTGATGTCTGAATGGTGGCATGTGTAATTCATTCTACTTAGACAAAATGTAGCAAGAAACTGTATTGCTATCTGAAAGTGTAGCATGTCTAGTTTCGTATTGGTTTCAAACAGAAAAGCCCCACGGTATTGTGAAATTCGCTGTAGTAGTTTTTCGTGTGAAAGTGAAAAATTACGAAGTTATGGTTTTTGAACTATCTGCTATTTAATTTCAATACCTAAAGCTAATACTATGTTTGACATAATTAACTCAAATTCCTACAAGCTTGTATATCTTTCTATATCTGTTATTTAGTGAAAAATATTTTTTCCCTCCGAGTAACACTCTAAAATTATGATTTATTCATACTTAGTATTAACGTTTTGACTCATGAGCTTACATATTTAAAAGTGACTGATTTTTTTAAAATAGTGAAACTATAAATTTCCATAATTACAGTATATCTGGAAAAATTGACAAACTGTCAATTTGTGTTAAAGCTTTGTGATTTGTCTCATGATGATGAAGTATTATCGCAAAACCAGACAAGAGTACATTTTCAGCTGAAAAAGGGCATATAAATTAGTGTTGCCGTAAAGAGGACAGTGGTTTACGGCGATAATGACGTAGCAATGACGCAGGCATTGTTGAATTGAGTTGCTACATGATTTGTTCCATGGATTTCGAATAATTGAGAGTCTATAGTTGCAAAATTCCTTTTTAGTAACATAAAAAACGTCTTTATCCAGGAAGCTCGTGAGGAATTTGAATAGTGACGGCTTAGTTGTATCATTGACTCGAATAACACAATGTGTATTGATTATCGATTTTAGACATGTTGGTCACGTCATCTGTTCGGAAATTCACGGCTCACTACAAAATGACACTGTTGATACAGTAATTATTCAAGGCTCTGACGTTTCAAAAAATTGCACCTTAAGTTATAGGTCACGTGCAGGTAGATTAAAGGCCTATCCCCCCCCCCGAAAAAAATCAAAAAAATGAAAAGGTTATGTTTCGATCCCCGGGTGATCGCATTGGAGTTATCTTGATAAGAATTACATGAAATCATTCTTTTATTTTCGACAAACTTTTTCTATAATAGCTCTGCCAAGTCATCGGTTTCCACACGTAGATTTTAATCATACAAGTGGGTCTTTTAAGATGATGAAATTGTAATGGCATTTGACACTCATAAGCATACAATCCAAGAAACATCTAGAAATCTGAAGAAAATTCCATAATTTGTACTTGATATCTTAAATGATTTTATTTCTTGAGCGTCAACAAAAACCAGATGAATGAAATCACCGGTTGGTAACCTTGCCTACATATTAAACTATACACCTAATTTTTTTAAGTGGCCGTATGGAAGACAAGTGGGTATTTAGTTTGGATTTTCTTTAATAATAAACAACTCTATTATGTTTCCTACTTGACAAAACAATGTGAAACAACATATACCAAATCTGTGAATATAACTCAATAAATTGCCAACAATTAATAAACGTGTAAAATATTTGTTATTGTACGTACAAAAGCAATCTTTTCAGACACTTTCTAGCTTTTTGTACTTTATTGAGTTACAAACATGGATTTGGTATATATTGTGTCACATTGAACTTATCAGATAATGAATTTGTAAGAAAATTCAAATATCTGTAGTTGAAACAGGAAAGACACTAGACACTACATCAATATAACATAGTCAGGTAAACATTTCGACCTCCCACACTGATAGTTTGAACTTCATCATGACTTAAGTAAATAGGCGATAGGAAGGACTACCTCGAAGGTAAACCCGACTTCCAACATAAACATGTTAATCACTTGAATTCAGCGATAGGGTAGCCGTAAAGTAGCTACTTGGATGAGAAATAGGTATTTGTTTTGAATTTTTAATGAGTGAAACAACCTTACTAGGTTTTTTTCTAACTCTGATAATGTAAAGCGACACAGACATATGTTTGTAAATCCTTGAATGCAAAAAAATAAATAATAATATGTAAATAATTTGCTATTGTAAATACAGGAAGTGATTTGTAAATAAACTCGGCAAATTCAAGTAATCACTACGTCACGTCCTGTCTGCACATGCATCTGTCACTTTATCTCAAATTGAAACGCCACCACGCATAAATGAATAGTTTGTCAATACAAGTGACACCTATGTTTACCTAGTTTGTTTTAACTACTTACTGTATATGTACGATAGCTAGTCTGTGTTGTTTGAAGTTGTTTTTTTCAAACTTAATATATCAATTTCTTTTAATAATGAAAACTCAAAAATGAATACGCATTTCACATCCATATTGCAACAAGTTACTCAATAGGATAGGCACGTCAGGTAGTTTCCACGTCTGAGGATTTTTTGTAGAGCAGGTCGTGTTTGCCGGTGACCACTCGATAGATCTCGTTACAGTTGAAATCTATAAGGGTAACTAACATTGATAATGTTTATTCGAGATGTTGAACTCTAACGTGTATCTATTTCATGTATACTTTCTATCTGTTGTGTTGTATGTTTTGAACTTGAGTTTGTAAGACCTGTAGTGAAGTATCATTATTTTGGTCACTCCTTGGATTTATATTAGTAATAAATAGACAGACAGACAGACAGACAGACAGACAGACAGACAGACAGACAGACAGACAGACAGACAGACAGACAGACAGACAGACAGACAGACAGACAGACAGACAGACAGACAGATTGACAGACAGACAGACAGACAGACAGACATATATAGATAGATAGATAGATAGATAGATAGATAGATGGATGGATGGATGGATGGATGGATGGATGGATGGATGGATGGATGGATAAATGGATGGATGGATGGATGGATGGATGGATGGATGGATGGATGGATGGATGGATGGATGGATGGATGGATGGATGGATGGATGGATGGATGGATGGATGGATGGATGGATGGATGGATGGATGGATGGATGGATGGATGGATAGATAGATAGATAGATAGATAGATAGATAGATAGATAGATAGATAGATAGATAGATAGATAGATAGATAGATAGATAGATAGATAGATAGATAGATAGATAGATGAATGAATAAATAAATAAATAAATAAATAAACGAATAAATTAGTTAATACTCAAATAAATAGATAAATAAATAATCTAATAAATAAATAAATGAATAAATAAATAAATAAATAAATAAATAAATAAATAAATAAATAAATAAATAAATAAATAAATAAATAAATAAATAATCAAATAAATAAATAATCAAATAAATAAATAATCAAATAAACACAATTCACCTATCATTAATTAGACTGGCACCAGTCCCTAGGGAGATTATTTTTGTCTCATAATCTTCAATTTTTTGAAAATGTGGTCAACTTTTTTAAAAGAAACTGTTTTCCCATTTACTATTATTAGTCTCCCAATGTCTTGACTCGACTGCTCACAATCTCTCACTCAATTCTCTGTTTCACACAAAAGAATACAACTGTGTTTTTAACATTTTTATTCATATAGAGAGTGAAAAAAATCCCAGAGACTTGAGCACGTCCAATCAGTCATATACAAAATATATATTATTCATACAATATCTTTATGTTGTCTGGCAACTGTCCTTATCAACGTACGCGTGATAAAAGTCCCCTACTCTGCGCAGAATCCAAATCCACAGATCACACCATACTTATTATGAAATGACGTGAAAGAAATAAGAACATATACAACTGCCGACATTAGACTGTGGATGAAAGGAGCCTGTTACAAACAGGGGAAAGTAAACAACTGAATTGAAGTAATAACACTTGGCACAGCATGTTGGAAGTTCAGAGAAGTGTAATACATTTCAACATTTGATAAGGACAGTTTATGGCCACTTTACGTTCACAAACACATTTCTAGTTCCCCTGGCATTTGGTGTACACATATAGAGGCCAGAAAGCTGTTCTTATCAAACCATGGTGTGTAATACAAGTCTCTGCTGTTCCAACATGTTGATGCAAATGTTATTAATTCATTTGTTTACTTGCCCTGCTTAATTGTAACACTTTCCGTTCGTCCACGGTCTGATGTCGGCAGTTGTATATGACATTAGAGAGAGTGATACAAACGTGACACCCATATAACACAGACCGTTTACTTTACTTTGCCTAATTTAGAGCCCATACGTCATAGCAGTTGATAAATCACTATTTCGAATGAACTTGAAACAAGTATTTATGAGGCCGGTTGGGTTATCTTTGAGCGTCTATCTAAAGAACCTTGTAATATCCCGAATAATATATAACTAACAACTAATAACATGTATACCGGGCCCGTACCGATGCGTTTCAGGGTGTTATCGTTGGATTGCCTTAAAAGTCCATGGTTTTAAATGACGTGTGAAAGGGGCATAAGCTTAGCTTGTACTTTTTTCTTTGTTTATTTGTAGGGGGTAAATTTGTTGCAAATTACTCAGTAAAAGGCACTTGTAATGTTCGACTTATGGAATACATGTAACCATAATTGTTTTGTTACTAGCAGAACTAAAACCTCGTATTCAGGCACAACGTACACACTGACACAATGTATTAAATCAAGGAACCCCGCTTTTCAACTGTGCTCAAAAAAAATCCAAAAGACGAAATTTGAGTGTCATCGAAGGTATACATCGACATTGACATTATAATAGAATTATAGTGTTTGTACGCCATCCAGTAGAATGGCATCAGTCACTTGGGAAATTGTTTTTTTTATAGTCCGAGTCTCAAATAGTTT
>NC_135556.1:9215000-9322500 GCF_964340395.1 Glandiceps talaboti | reverse complement strand
TAGCATATTTTAGTTTAAAATTGTAGGCTGTATTTCAGCATCGCGCCCCTACACAGGTTATGTATTACCTATCCATCATATAATTGTAGGCTGTATTTCAACATCACAACCTTACACAGGTTATGTATTACCTATCCATCATATAATTACATGTGGAGTGACAAAATGGACCTCTGGAAAACGATATAAAAGACATGGGGGAAGAATGTGGGACATACGCATGACGAAAAATTAAATATGTTGGCATTCTCACTATTAGAATACTAGTATTCAAATTCTTGCATTCTTCTACCACAGCGCCCTCTCTGTCAGATTAAAGTAAACCATGTTTCGTGAATTAATAAACAAATTTTAGATTTGACAAACGTTGTTCTCAAAATATGTCTTGAAAACGCAAATCCCATCCCGTAAATCATGTTTGTCTACTTTGCAGGTAATGTATGGATATACAGTGCATCACCACCAGACCAGGACCCCAACTCATCGAAATACTGTCAAAAGACATTGTATTTCTTTGCATTCTGGACGCATAATGTAATCAATGTACTGTGGGTGTTATGGCTTTGCTTCATGAGTTGTTTTGGAGTTGTCATGTGCAGAGAAAATCGGAAGATGCATAGACTCAAACTGCGCGTGCGTCAACGTTCACGCCAAGAACGATTGGTTAGTGCTGAATTGTCAGGGGTGACGACAACATCTGAGTAATGTGGTGACCAATCAGATAGAAACCTACAGATATCAGTACTTTATAAAGGTGACTCTAATTTTAAAAAAGGCGAGCCCTTCTATCTTCGCACTTACTGGCAACTCGAGCTTTAATAAGCGCAGCTGATCAGAGTATGTTTTGGTGTGCTCTATAAATATACCCGAAGGGTTGATACTGTTCAGCGAGAGGACGCAAGAGTAGACATCGAAAGCTCACGTTATTCAAACTAGTTTTTGGCAAGACTCTTTTTGTAAACAAGAGAAGGTTATGGACCCAGACTAGATTCTCGATGAAGACTCTAGCAGACACATGAAATGACCACGATATCAAGCCAGACGTATTGTGTCAACAAAACACTTTGATATCATGAACTAAATACTCTCCGTTACATCTTGCGTAATTTCAACATTTCATCGGGTGAACACTTGATACCCGTACCCGTGAACGTACAAACATTGTGGAGACTAACACTTCTGAAGAAAGCTGACGATTCGTCAACGTTAGCCTTAAAAACGAAGTAAATACATCGTCCTGTCGCACAGGGGCGATATTCGTGCCCACTACACGAAAAAAAAAGAAAACTCCTTGAGTGTTCAAGATAATGTGAATAAGCTATGCAAAAGTTCTGTTTAAAGCAATGTACAAGTTTTCGGTCAATGATCACTGTATTTGTACGATTTAAACGAACTCTTTTTTACCAAGCAATGTAGGGATCGTCGCTTACTGTACATAATATATTTGCATACGTTGTAATATTTTGTAGGTCAGTGTACATGCGGGTTTGACTTTACCGATGCCGATGTATTCTGATATGCAATGAAACTCGTGTAAACAGCTATACCTTTGTATTCCATGGGCTACGCATTACTCGTCGCGTTGACAAAGCTTTAGTGCGAAATATGGCAGCAAAATGTTGTATTTCGTAGCTTGGTTGTTTGCTGAATTTTGATATTGAACAATCAGAAACGTTGGAAGAGAAAGTCACGTTCAATGGCAGTTTGAGTCAATTTGATAATTTCATTACATGTATGAGGTAGTCTAGTTCTAAACTGGTATAGTATCACGTATTAAAAACTTCATTATTTTTGGTGAAAGTACTGAAGCTTTTAATACGTATCACTGTACCAGTTTACTAGAACTAGACTATGCATGAGGCAGTAGCCATGCTGAATTTAAAAGCCCATTGCCTATAATGGTAAATCGTACATCTTCCATAGATTTTTAATCTTCAAATTTGACAGTCAATATTACATTAAGCATTCGATGAAGCCAAATTATAAATGAAACTGGTATTTATTTATCTTTTCGAGTATATAAGGATGTAAAATCGACCCGTTAAACGGTATGTGCTTGGGGGTTAGATGATTTCGAGGAACTCCCGACGTTCCATGTCAGACTCGGATGTAATGATAAATTTATATCTAAGCTAATATCAGTATTTGTCGTTATCGTGATTCTATCCATAACTTAGCATGTGAATGACGTCATCAGTAATTAATTAGCATGTGGATGACGTCATCAATGTTCACCTGTCAAGTATTCGACATCTACATAATAAAACAGATTGTTATAAGTGTAAGGTCAGATAACTCAAAAAGGTACGTTTTATTTCAAAGGCATGTGTCGATCCGATCCCATATTAAAATGTAACCAGTTTCCGGTTAATTTAACGAAAAACGAGAACATATAGTCTGCAGGGTGGTCCGCCGTGACGCCGGGGGCGCCCTCAGGCATCGGCAACCCCTTTCAACCCAGGAGCAGACCAGTGCAGTGCGAGTGGAACGACACGGCATATCTTACAGTCTACGAGAACATTCAATACCCAGAATCTAAGTCAGACCCCCCCCCCCCTAGTTTTCACCTATCGACTCCAGAAATATAAAATTATTTAAAAAATGAAGTACATGGCCCAGTGATTACGTTCGGGCATTTTCTAGACAAAATATGGCTAAAATGGAACTATTCTTGTACAACGTGTATTGTATACGACAAGTCACATATTGATGAGATGCTTCCGTCATTAATATGTTTTTACTACATTGAACTTTTTAGTACGTATTTGTTCAGAATGAAGATTGCAAGATGTTTTTTTATTCGTACGCCGTCGATGATATATCTAGATATGCAAAAAAAAGTGTAAATGTTTATTTTATAAATATATGAGATATATTGAGCCACAGATATCTATATGCTTTTGATTTGCCTGGTCTGTAAAGTTTATTTAATGTTTTGTACTTATACGTTATCTAAATATAGTGGTATATATTTGGTTTGATTAGACGTTAGGAGATCTAAGCCATCTACAATGGAAACCATCGTCTGGCGCGATATAAATACCACTACAGTGGGTTTCAACATACCGTTCAGTTTCTCTGTTTAATTGATACGACCAAGCAGAAATCAATAAGAAACTGCACATGCTACAATTCAATAGCAAGATGGCAACTCATTGTTACATTTTATCTGAATATATATCCAATTTAAATAAACGTACTGAGACGTAGACACGCGGGCGCCAAAGCTTTGACGTCTGCATTTGATGTCTGCATGGTGGCACGTCAGTTCATATTCATTTAGACAAAATGTTGCAAGAAACTGTATTCATTCGATCTTTCTATCTTAAAGTGTAGCATGTGTGGTTTCTTTGATGGTTTCTGTATGGTTGTATCAAACAGAGCCACTGAACGGTATTTTTTGAAATCCGCTGTAACATGCATGGCTACGTTTTATCGGCTGGGTCGACAAAACCTTACTATAACCGCTACATGTTATCGTCTGGCATGACAGAGATTGAAGTCAAAATGATACATTTTCATCTATTGGTATCCCTTAAAAAGGAAACATTGTTACAAAAAGAGAAAATGGTAGCTCACCCAATAAAATGTAGAAATGATGGTACGATTATGCTCACTCCAGGTAACCAGGAAAAGCAATGTTAGTAATATTTTTGTCGCACCAGACCGTAAAAATGTAGCAATGTTTAGCAAGACTAATTTTCGTTGCGTCAGACTTTTTGTTTCAAGTCAACTGGCTTCCATTGTACGTCATTTCATCTTATTTACATTTAAAACTCGTGCAAAATCATAGCCTCGATCGCGATGATAAGTCAGACTTTGACCTCGAAACTAAACCTTTCAAATAGATGTTTTCATCTCTAAACCAAAGTTACGTATTGGGTTTGTAGAAGGTGTTTTATATCAAGATTTGGGTGAAAATATACGATAGAGTTATACTTGTCTTTTATACGCTGAACGTAACACTACAACAATGTTCAACCAACTGTACCTATTAGCCTGTCTCAAGCTTTACTAAAACTCATGATCTACTAGCAGCAAGTTTCTCTATTGATCACAGTGTAATCTTTCACTCCCTGGTGTGTTATTAATTGTAAATAAATTGTTGATAAGCTTAAGACCAAGGCTAGTTAGTCACTACACAGATAATATGACACACGTACACTCTCTCCCACTTCACTCAGACTAATAAACAAAACAAATCCAACATTTGATGTTAAATCAGCAACTAGAACACAATACAACTTTACAACTTTGTTTACTATACCAGATTAGATATCCCACAGTGTCGCTATCTTGAAGACTCCACTGGTGAAATGTACACAAATAGTTTTAGCACAGCTTGAGACAGGCTAAGAGGTACTGTTGGTCGAACATTGTTGTACTATCAATTCAGAAACGATTATCATATAATTGAAAGGAGTTTCTTAACTTTACCATCTATCAATATAAACAATAACAATGTAAACATCCATGAAATGTTGACACTGCTGTGCTAGCACTTAAAATCAAATTTTTTCTATGTATTATTATAGTAGATTGTTAGTGTTATTTCATGCAACATAATATGGAATGCCATGTTTACCGTCCGAATAGAAAGTCACGTGCAATACTTGGCATATGTATAATGGCGTACTGAATAACTATAATGATGGCTGCAAGGAGGGGAAACGCACTGTACGTAAAATATATTCAATTGATGTATGAAATCGAAGGCTGGGGGTGGCCTATTGAAAATACAGTCCGTTTCATGTTAGTGTTCGCTGGCTCTGTCTGATACAACCACACAGAAATCAATAAGAAACTGCACATGCTACAATTTAAGATTGAATGAATACATTTTCTATATGTCACTATGCAGACATCAAATGCAGACGTCAAAAAATGGCGCCTGCGTGTAGATACAGGACTGGTTTATTTCATTTAGACAAAATGTAGCAAGAAATTGCCATCAGTTTCTTATTGGCTTCCGTGTGGCTGTAACAAACAGGGCAAGTGAACACTAATGAAAGGGGCTGTACCTAAATGGATCTTCAGCCACTGAGAATTAAAAAATAACCGTCTCTTTTTTTTCAACAAGGTAGCAAATCCAGCGAAAAACCAGAATTACAATTCTTTCTTTCTTGTCATAATCCTGTCTCAATACACATTGTAACGTCTTATTCCACTAATGCGTCATCGTAATATCCAATATGGTAACCTTTGACACTATTACGTCATTCATATATTTTCTAAGAAAAGATAAACATTCATAAATATATTAAAGCTCTCAATCTTCCAGTTTACTGTTTGCCAGTCTCCCGTTGTGGGCGACATAACACATCTGTACGCTCTTTTGTTATTCTGATCTTGACATCTTACATGTAATAAAGTTTTCTTGTGACAAAAATGGTATCAGATGCCCATCCGCTGTCACACTGTATGTATGTATGTATGTATGTATGTATGTATGTATGTATGTATGTATGTATGTATGTATGTATGTATGTATGTATGTATGTATCCTTGTTTGTTAAAGTTGTTTGTCAATATCTTTATTTATGTAAGTCAAGTTCTGTTTCAAGTGACCTTCGACAAATCACAAAATCAAAATAGTGTAACTGTACCACGTGACTGGTCGTTTCGATAGGTCTGACTTGCCTCAATCATAATTTCTATCAGGGTTGGAAGAAGTTGAAAGTCTTTCTCCTATAGCACCCCTCCCCCTCTTTCCTGAAAACGTGAAGTGATTACTGTAGTACAGTGCATGTATAGTACAACAGAATAGATGACATCCAAGTTTAATAAGTTGATCTAGACATAGTTGTAGTCCTCGTCCGTAGTCTCACAACAATGAATTGTAAAACAGACACATCCACCAGTACACATACACACAAATGATGCTATCATTAGACAGAAGGCAAGGTAGTATACAGGTAGAAAACAATAATCACTCTCTCCGCTGCTGGCATCGTAGTTGGGTTCATAAATCCTAAAAACCCACACATAACCTGCAAACGGGAAATGAAACAAACTTTCAGAACATTGTCATTATTTAACAGGATATATTCCTCTCTCAACAATACAAACAAACGATGCGGTAAAATATTAAAAGCATAATTTTGATGCGGATGGGGGTGGGGTATCTATATTTTGACGTTCAAAGTTTCCACAGCATATAGGTTTTCATTAGGACCAATATAAGATTACGAAAATATACGTATCCCGCTGACGACTGCTATCTACACAACCTAGACTCATTCTTTATATTCCGATGCATATTTTCTTTAAATGGGGACCT
The DNA here is from genome assembly GCF_964340395.1 of Glandiceps talaboti. Taxonomy (NCBI): domain Eukaryota; kingdom Metazoa; phylum Hemichordata; class Enteropneusta; family Spengelidae; genus Glandiceps; species Glandiceps talaboti. Next base: position 9,316,220 of record NC_135556.1, on the reverse strand, counting down.
CGTGATTTTCATGATATACAGGAATTTTGACGCCATAGTCACCACTGCGTTCGCAAAACGTTCAAAATGTGAATGTTAAAAAAATCATATTACTTAATAATAATTGCCAAATATATGTTTCGTTTGATATCTAGTTCTCTTCCGAAAGCAGAATATTAACCTTTGACCCTTGATGATCGATAACGTGTGAAAAAATTGGGATAATTACATTTCACTATGTAGTGAATAACAGAACTGTATTCTATCCGAGATACGTTCTGTACAAGATGATACACGTAACTGATGGGGAGAGGGCGCTCTACACAAATCTCCTTTCCTGCCTACATAATTCTGTGACTGTCGATAACGTTACTCCTAATGTTGTTCTCATATATTACATATATTCAATCCCTGCAGCAAGGAATTAAAGAATTATAGGATTAAAATTGCACTGTCATACCAGGTCCCTAATTATACAGCTGGGTTGACTGACATTCATGATTGCTTGACTGGCACTCTTGGTTCAAATCTTGCCCCCGAGAGACTTTAGAAGCCGCAACGGCCGCCGACAGCGGCGAGGCTCGAACCGACAAATTGCAGATTCCAAGCCGGCCACTCAAACCATTTGCCCTTAATGAACTGGTGACGTTGTAGCTGTTATTTGGTGAATGTTCATATTTTCTCAACAAATCATTGGCGGTAGAACTACTCGATGTATCATTACAGTTCAGAGAGAAAGGTTGTATAAATATATTGTATTTCAATCATACCGGCGATTTGCCAAGCGAGCACAAATGCTGCTAGGAATACGAGTACTCCGGTAAGTATGTACGTTGCACACGTCTTTCCAAAGTATTCTCTGTCGAAACCAATACTTTCAGACATTAGCCGCTTCTTCATCTTGTAAATTTTATACGATATTGCAAAGATACCGGTTATGATTAAAAATATACCGCCTACCACCAAGTAGACTGGGATGTGTGGTTCTGCTGGGCATCTGTCGCGGTAAACCAAGCCTGTTGACGTAAACAGAATCAAGACAAACAAGTTCTTTACAATGACGATAGCAAATCAATACCAACTTGTGTGATTGACTAATGCATATTAAAACGATCAGCAATTATATCAGCTCTTTAACATAGTCATATGAACCGATTGATTGATTGATTGATTGATTGATTGATTGATTGATTGATTGATTGATTGATTGATTGATTGATTGATTGATTGATTGATTGATTGATTGATTGATTGATTGATTGATTGATTGATTGATTGATTGATTGATTGATTGATTGATTGATTTATTGACTGACTGACTGACTGACTGACTGACTGACTGACTGACTGACTGACTGACTGACTGATTGATTGATTGATTGATTGATTGATTGATTGATTGATTGATTGATTGATTGATAGATATGATGTCAGACGTCTTGGTTTACTTACGTTGAAGCCTTTGCAATTTTCTGACGACTCAAATTTCTATAAAGTACATTAACTAAGACAAAAAGTTTGGCTGGGGTTCTTAATCTGTAGTTATTAAATGTTGCACCAAAAGATTAGGAATCACAGTAAAGATGAATACCGTGAGCGAATTTAAGTGAAACCGTCGTCCGTAGCAATTCGCAAACATGCAGTGGAGTCCTACGAAAACCAAGCCAGTAAATAGAAACGCCCAAATAAACCTTCATCTCAGAGCAGCAATTTACATGATTTACGAAAAGATTGTGCCAAAAAAAGTTAATTCTGACGTCACACATACAAATAAACCAAGTTCAACTTGATGGTCGAATTTTGGGATAAGTAAGAGCTTACATCGTGTTTATCAACAAACGAAAAGCACTTCTTCGGGCATGCGTATTAGACAACCAATGAACTTTAAGTTGTCTCTCAAATCAACACCGTGTTAAATCATGTAGGCCTGCTTACCGAGCACAATCATGACAAAGGGTAAACTAACTGCCATAACCATGCCTAGTAGATTAAGAGCTGTTGAAAAGAAAATAGAAGAAAATATCAGACAAGATCATCAAAGTATGCAACAGATATGAGGTGGCGTCAACGAGTTAAATTTTCAGTATTCATTCGAAAAGGAAAAAAAGGTTAATGAACTATGATAACACCTGTTTTTCAGTTACATGTATATTGAAGATTAGGGGAGAAAAGTGAAAGCTGTTTTTATATGTGCCCGTCCACAACGACATTTCTCGCCATGCCCACTGCCCAGAATTATTAGTATGTGTCCGTCTTCCTTTTCCCCTCTTCCTAAGTCCGCATACCGGCATACTCTCCCACGGTCTGCTCCCCGTCATTATTAGCTTCGGTTGCTCTTCTAAAAAGATGCTTATATTCGACATTATGTCAATCTAATGCCATAAACCACTAGCGAATCATTACATATTTTTATTATCAAATTCCGCTCATAACTTCAATGATATTCTAATATACGGTCGTATTGCTGATATCTTTCCTTCTCCCCTTACCGTTTCAGCCAACATGCGAAGTTTGTTTTGTTGAAATACTGGATGTTTTCCCATCTCATTAACCGACACAAAAAATTCCCCTCCAACTGAAAAATCGAGTACGAACAGATTTGTGCACGAACAGCTAGCTTCGTTGGCTGTTCCACTAGCGGCGGTGCAGAACGATTCACAGTACGTAAGAATCGAATTATATGACGTGTGAAGAAGGTCATCATATTTTATGGATTATAGGGTGAAATTTATAGTGGTTGGTATCAGCAAGTTTACTCTGTGAATGTGTCACACTTTAAGAATTTACCCTACAGCTAAATTTCTAATCTTCGTTTGACCTAAAAGTGACATACTTTTATGCAGGGCCCTCTTCTGACATCGTCACATCCTTTACATAGAAAGATAATATCGCATCAAATTAAAAACAAATCAAATATTAACTACTGGTTTGGTATTCAAACGTATGATGTGCTATAAATAACCCCAGTCATTGCATAATTTTATACTAACAGAAGTGGTGGAGATCATAATGTTCACATTACATATCGCCACAAAGGGACATGACTAACGACGGCCAAGTGAAATCTTAACTATATATATCTAGAGATGAAATTGACATAAAAGATGAAGATGAACTTATGAAACATACTACACAAAATGCTGGAAATCATCCCTATAATCATTAAATTCTGGAATATTAGAAAACAGACAGATTTTTATTTGGTGGTTTCACTTTCCTTTGATCTTCTTTCTGATCCGATTTTGAACTCAGTGCAAAAAATGTAACAAGAATGTAAAAAATTGGAATAGAGTCCCTTAACATTCAAGGGAGAAGATTTGATGCTGTCCATATTTTGATTTTCGATTCTGGTTTCAAAAAACGCTCGAAATTCGCTATCAACATATTAGATATCACAAAGCCGACTACCCAAATATCATCTAATTCTAAAATTTTGAAAGCTATCACAAATTAACAACTGAAATTACGTCAAAACCGATCGATTTACTTCTTTTCCTGATAGGTTAGGATTTTACTTGGCCGTCGATAGTCACGCATCCACTCCGGATATATATAATGCAGCGACTTTATAAATTATTGTTTGTTGACAGTGATACATTTGCACTGATAAGACAATCCCATTTTCGTTTATTTTAATAATGAATTCTAAAAGCAATCACCTTCGGGCAATGTAAGAATTGTCAATGCGTATGAACATAGAGTGTAAAGATGTGTTGCATCATATCATCGTCGAACATAAATACATGTAGTTATTCCAAGTTGAATATCCGGGTTGAATACAAGATATACAATGGCAGACTTTAACCTATCGACAAAAGACATGGCATCCAACTGGGTCAAAGCCTTAAGTCCGTCAACAGATGCATTCAATAAGTGTCTCATGGACTTATGAACTTACCAGAGGCACATAATAACCCACACAACGAGTCTATAAAATCTTTGGCGTTCTTCGAGTTTTTCTTGATTGTCCTGATTCTTCCTATGAATGAGTCGTTGTATGAAGAGTACTGCCCTGTGAATTTGAGGTGAGGAAGCTTTAATGGTGAACTTTGGGTATGTATGTATGTATGTATGTATGTATGTATGTATGTATGTATGTGTATGTGTGTGTGTGTGTGTGTGTACGTATGTATGTATGTATGTATGTATGTATGTATGTATGTATGTATGTATGTACTTTTCGATGTATTTCTGTCAGGCTGACGTTGTGTTTGTCCACTGTTTTATAAACATTATCAGTCCGTCCGTCTGTAAGCTTATGTCTGTGTGCATGGATGATTAGCTTTCTTTTGTTTACTTGTGCTGTGTGGTTGTTTGTTAGTTTGTCTGTCTGTCTGTCTGTCTGTTTGTTTATTTGTTTGTTTGTTTGTTTGTTTGCTTGCTTGCTCGCTTGTCTGTCTGTTTGTCTGTCTGTCTGTCTGTCTGTCTGTCTGTCTAGTCTGTCTGTATGTATGTCTGCCTGCCTGCCTGCCTCGCTTGTACAGGTTATCCCTACCTGTAAGTCTGGTATCACAGCATAGTGGATCGCAGCAGTTACTTTCAACAGTCATTTTCTTCTGTTCGTTTTTAATTTCTTCCTGTATTTCCTGCCAATATGATATTGAAATATACTCAACATTAGGCGGGGTTCACAGTCAAGAACCATAGAGTAGTGAATAAAAAAAACATATGGAATACATAATGTCGGACCATACACGGCCGTTAATACCATTTCAAAGTAAATGACCACCTTTACATGCACTACTCTACGAGAAAGATGATCCTACGATGTACTACAGTGAATTTCCCAATACTGTTCAGCTTTTCTGTTTTTACAACCACGCAGAAACCAATAACGCAATAACAAGATCGCCTTTTTTTGCTACAGTTAGTCTAAATGGAATAAACCATTTGAATGTATTGCAATTTCATGCAGACATTCTGGTGCCAATGTTTTTCTTAGTATAAAACACCCGACGAAGGGCCTAAAAATGTCCTTTGTGGTGTTCTTTTGATGTCTGTATGTTGGTATGTGTAGTTCATTTCACTTGGACAAAATGTATCAAAAAACTACATACTCATTCAATCCTGCTATCTTAAAGTGTAGCATGTCCAGTTTCTTATTGGTTTCAGCGTGGTTGTATCAAACACTGAGAAAAAGCTAGCTGCACGGTATTGTGAAATTCGCTGTATTTAGTCTATTACATGAATAATATTGAGGTCGACATGATAGCCAAACAATAATTATAACCATGAAAGGGAGAGAGACGGTGAGTTTGAGTGAATAAATTCTGGATGGAGGGTGGGTGCTCAGCAAATACCATAGAAAAGGCATGTTCTAGAACTGCTACTAGCTAGCTGCAGCTCTACTTACTATCTAACCAAATCCGGAGGTGATTGAACTTAAGTATCAGAAGAAGAAACAGCGTGGGATTGTATTACAAGTTAACTTATAATTGTGATGATATAACTCCTGTCTCTGTTGCCATGGCTACACATTACAGCATTCCAGTGTACATTTTATAACTGGCGAGTTTGAATTGATAATCTTGATCACTGAATATACGGTCTCTCCACAAGTTCATTGTATAAAAAATATTTCAATGGTTTAATACTTGATATCAGTATCTGGTTTAGACCATATATCTTATATTAGTATAATTAACTGAATAATTATGGATTATGAGGTTATATGATATCACGAGATGAGTGGTAATAAAACTTAGTTTGATTTATGAACCCATGCACATGATCTCTAAAAATGTTATTAACTTATAAACACTCCTAACTCAATTTAGCCTGTGTATCTGTTCGAGAAATTTTCCCGGGATTTAAAGCCGATGTTATTTTCAGATAAAGAGACAGACATGAAGTCGGACAGATAGACAGACGGACGGACGGACGGACGGACGGACGGACGGACGGACGGACGGACGGACGGACGGACGGACGGACAGACAGACAGACAGACAGACAGACAGACAGACAGACAGACAGACAGACAGACAGACAGACAGACAGACAGACAGACAGACAGACAGACAGACAGACAGACAGACAGACAGACAGACAGATAAATAGATAGATAGACAGACAGACAGACAGACAGACAGACAGGCAGGCAGGCAGACAATCAGAAAGACACACAGAGAAAGCGAAATGTGTCATATGCGACATCTTGACTGTCACATAATTTTGAAAGTGGCACAGGCTGAGTTTATAAGCTTTTTATCGTTTGAAAATGTATACTTACATAAAAACTATTTTAGTGTATGATGTTATGTCGGTACATGTCTCCTGTGACATTTCAAAATTGTCTTCTGGCATTGTTAGATCAGTTGACTTCATAGTAGGGGTTCCTCGACATCTTAGTATGTGTATACTAAATCATGTCATCAAATGGATATATATGATGTCTTTATAATACCAGGTTTGAGTTCTACCACTAACAAGTGATACTATGCTGCACTACGTGGAATACTACGAGAATCTTTTTCAATATACTGCCAAAAATAAACCCACACACGAATAAACTTAACTTGTGCCCAATTATATGTAAGGGATGCAAAATGATTATAGAAAAAAAGTTTAGAATTGAAAAAAAAACGTACGCCAGGTACAAACTAGATAGACACTGCAGCGACATTCATGGACGAATAAATGTGTAGACGTTAGTTACAATTAATCATGGTGTTGTACTCCAAATAGTTTTTAGCTATCAAGCGACTGATGTACAGTTCACCCACTCGGCACAATTTTCACCCGTTCATAGTAGAAACATGGTAAATGTTAACGTAAAAACCAGAAGAGAACTCACCGTGTCTCGAATGACTGAAGACGCCATGTTGAGTACAGACAGACACTGGAATGTAGTAGAATTAGCCTACTTAATACTCACATTTCGTTGTGTAGTGTCATTAAAATGAAAATGCAGGGCGTTCTTAGGGCAAGAACAATGCTCCTTTCAATGCCATAGGCACTGAACTGTAAGGTTATACATGTCACATGCTGTCCTCGTCAGTTCAATAAAAAGGCCATCAAAAAGATCGACAAACGTGATTTACAGGTGAGTTTTGTTTGTAGTACTGTTTAAGTGACACTTACCGTCGTGTTTGCTTTGGAATACACAGGTCAGAGACTGTTGAATGATGACACAGAAGTCAACGCTCTCTAGCTGCTATCTCATACCTCTAATCATTACGGTGATTTCAGACCGTCGCGATCGGAGTGTTTTCAAAGTTGCGAACACTAGCTGATAGTCACAATAGTTGTGGAAATGCTTGATTCTAATAAATCATCCAACTCATTAAAACAGTAAGAGTTATTCTTAAATCGTGTTTCTAATAGCAGGGTTGTCATTAACACAACATGAAGTCATAGTGGAAGGTGTTTTTTTTAAATGACGGCGATTACAAATATGACACTGCAGTTGTCTCGCTCTGTGATGACATATACAAACAGATAGAATTGCGTACCCAGTGTAATCGCCGCAGTTCGTTCCGGCATCCGACGAATACTGATTTCTCTGTTTGTTATTTATTATCCCTCTGTCATGCTTGGTATGCACACATTTTTCAATAACAAAAAAAAAGTGTTCTAGAGTTACAAGGTTCGACAACGGTTAAAAGTTGTCATTCTCAAGTCTGACGAAATTCGCATGTATTCTTTTTACATAGCGTAATCCTAGCTGTGTGGAAAAGTACGCTCTTGAAATACTCCACCGAACCCCCTGGTCGGCTGATAATGAGTGATTCATGTACTACGTGGATCTTAGGTGGTCATTCACTACACATGTACATGTATGTATGTATGTATGCATCACATCAGATCTATGCCAGTACGTGGAAGTTATCGTTTTTTATGGGTCAATAAACTTCTTTTGAATAATATTGATCCAGTGGCTGAATTTTTTAATGTATTTTATCAACAATTCAACACGATATGCATTTGTTTAATGGTGTCTCAAAGGACTCTGTACGACTTAAAATGCGACTTGTCTAAAAGTCAAAAATAGTTCCGACGCCTGGTTGTGTATAGAATATGTATTCGCTGATATCCACAATACTATCAATGTTTTCGTGCGTTTCTCTTCTAAAACATTGAAACTTTGTTTTCTTCCGAATTTCCTTTATAACTAATAAGAGAAAATTGACTTCTTAAGTTAAAAAGACATGATGGGGGGGGGGGGGTTATACCCCTCTTAGATCACCATTCACCGCGAAGGAAAAGCTATAACTCACCATTCTCCAGTATCTCCAGATATCAGTTCACGTTCACCAAATATTACATGTAATGTAATTCACCATTCACCGGTAAATCTTCTGTAGATTGACCAATATCAACCATACAATTTTTGTCATAGTTTGACCAGCCTTAAAATGTACAGTGTATGGGTTTGGAATGTAGACCAGAGTCGTGTACACATGAGTTAGGGACCGATCAGTTTCTCCGGCCGGGGGGGGGGGGGGTCCATCGGGCCTACAAAATGTCATTAACCCCCCCCCCCTTAAAACCAAAAAGGGCTGAACACCTATCGCTTATTTCTAAAAATTGATGCCACCCCCTCCCCTCCCATATTCGCATGCCGGTTATTTCATTGTGACTCTAGGTGGCCTTCTTGCCTATGCCTCGCAAATACGTTATATTAGCTCATCAAGTAATTAGCAACTACAGAGGGGTAAAATATATTTTTTTTTTAAGTTTACATGTAATATCATCTTGGCAGTAGAATGTAGGGGGAAAAGGTTGGATGGAAATATGTACATCTCCCATGTGGGTTCTAGCGGGTCTCCTCCTTGAAGCTCTGGAGGTTTTTTTATTCTTTTAGTAAATGTTTATACGATTCAGAGAACTAATACGTGCTCATACATACTGTGAAGACAGAGCAGTCTTGTGTCATGTGACTGACACTTGACTGGCGCCCTCGACGATGAACAAGGACTTAACTACAACAAAACAGATTATGATTTAGGCCTTGTGGTAGGGTCCATGCTTAGACCCTCCCACGTGTATCATTGATTACAACCACCTACGAACTTAAAGTTGACACTCGTAGTCGTATATGGACGAAGATATATCTGGATTAACAGGGATTACCATAGGTAAGACTACTTTCGTAAAACACAAAACTGGCGCGCTCCGATCGCGAGGGATTTCGGCGGCCGAGCCGGTGATTTTTTCCCCGTAGTCGTGACTGTGACGAGCGAACTTGTACCTGTACTTGTTGTAGCGAGTGTTTTCTCCTACAGGTTTTCGCGTCCTTCGAAGATAGGGTTAGCTAGTTATGTTTAGTTCTACGTGCAGCTTATTTTTGTTATCTGGTGCATGGTGAAATAAATTTCATTCATTCATTCATTCAGCATAACATTCCTGGGAACTTGTTTTGAAGACCGCATAGTGTTTCACTGAAAAATTCTGTAATTTGGTAGCATGGTTCCTAAAAGACCGAATGGTACCGGAATTTTGTGCTAATAACAAGTAGTATTAGCCTAAAGAATTTCTACTAAATTTCAATAAACTCCCCACTTGTTTCGAACCAAAAGTTCCCGTCCAAACTAGCAGGCTTTGAAAAAAAATTCACGGACTTCACTGCACTGAGCAGGTGCCTTAGCCCACCTTTAAATTTCCCGCCCATTTGGCGTGAACAGAAGGCCACATCACGGGGTCATAAGTGCAGAAGTTGTCGATCCTTGCTACCTACTCCAACTCGCCTTATTCACTCTGTCATCTGTTTAATTACATTTGAAACTTTATTTATTGATATTTTCTGCAGTTACAGCAAAATTTAAGTAATTTTGACTGTGCTAAAGCAAATTCAAAAGCTTTCATTTGTTCAGTGCAAAACATTCTTTGAATGAATTAGTACAACGCTGAATAAATTAAATACTCTGTGCCCAGTAGCTAGTTGTAGCTTTCAAGAGCGGTTTTCCTCATTCGCTTGCCCAAATTCTTTACTATCGCAAGTTTACCTATCAAAATAATGTCCGTGTATATTTACATTTTGAAACCAAATTGCAAGTATATAAAAATATTTTCACATCCCAAAAAATAATTGTAAATTTATTCAATTCTAATCCATTTACACTATACTCTCAGTCAAAACAAATTATTACACTATTTCATTACAGTAACACGTTTCCAAAATGTTGTTAAAGTATGGTGGCAAGCCACTTTCCCTGTCAGTGTCATTGACCCCATTGTTCAGTGTAAGTGCAATTTTTATCTAAGCTTATTTCTAGTTGTGTTAGTGTGTTACTAGTTAAGTCAGCTTTTTACTACTTAGTTGACTTTTTACTTCTTAGTTTAGTACCTTGTTCCTAGTTGAGAGCAAGTATGTTGGCTGCCCTTTCACTTAGAACTGAAAAGCAAGTTTAGAGATAACTAAGGCTGTCCCCAAAAATGGCTATGTCGAACATAGCTTCAATATATAATTGTAGCGTTTCAGCTGTTGTGATTTTGAGGGTTTTTTCTTCTGTTTTGTGGTTTATATATATATATATATATATATATATATATATATATATATATATATATATATATATATATATATATATATATATATATAAAAGAATTTGTCATTGATTACTTAATGTTCCACATTTAATGTAATGTTAATCTTTTAATTTGTTTGCCCTTTCAGGTAAAAGGATGTGGATATACCAATGAATGACAATCAATTGAGAAATTTCAAACATCTTTCACAAAAGTGACAGCAACCTGAAGGCATCTGAAGACTTGAGACAACCAAGATAAGTTCTACTAATTGTTACATTTGGAATTCTCAACCAATAAAGCTTTGCTCTAGTCAGATTGCACATACACAAAATTAATTTAAGCCCACTAGATGTTAGAATTCTCTGACCGATATGTACATGTAATGTTTATCAACTGGAGTTGTGGCTCGACCATGACCTTCTGTTCAGGTCAAATACGAGTAACTTTCAAGTTTAAATATGGAAGTTGACAGCTCTTAAGTTGAAGTATTTTTCGAATTCTCTACATTAATTTGCTAAAAGGCACAGTGGAACACAAGCAAATATGTCCAGACTGCCAAAACTATGAAAACTAAAAAAAATAATAGACAATGTTTAAATTTCACATTTGGGAAATTGTTGATATGCATATATAATTATTGTTCAGGTCATTTTGCATGGTGCAACACCTGGATGGCTGCATGCAATAAAAGATTCAAAGAAATGTCCACAAATGCGGTAGATTTACTCATCCTCTGTCCTTTGCATTTTGACCAATACCTTTTACCTCTCCTTGCAAAATCAAATTTCATTGAGAACAAATGAACATGCAAATGGTTAGAAAGTTGCAGTGAAATGAATACGAATTTCACTAGTCATGTAGCATTGTTATTTTGAGAGTGTCAGATGAAAGTTAATGACATGAACATGGAGACATATATACATTGGGTGTAGGGCATCATTGGAGCAATACTTTGATAGTTACCTTAGAAGACTTATCAGAATAAGAAGACATATATGACAAACTCTTTCACGCTCAATTATGCACAGCACTTCAAAAACCTTCCACAACTTCACCAGTATGGTCAAACCATCTGTCTTTATGGCACAGCCTGAATGACTACATATATTATTGAATGCATCAGATGTTGATCATTTTGGATAAACCTTTTTTGATGCAAGTGTACAGAAGAACCTAACATCATGAAGTCCAGTAAGAAAATGTAATACATTATGTTGTATCAATAAGTTCTGACAGACCCACAGTTTATATTAACACATCACCCTCTGGTTTGTGTTGTTGGTTGGTTGATGAGTTGGTTATTTTGTTCAGTACTTGGATTTGTCATCATTTGGTTGGTTGGTTGGTTGGTTGGTTAGTTGGTTAGTTGGTTGGTCAGTTGGTCTGTTGAGGTGGTTGGTGTATTTTTATCTAGGTTGGTTTGTTGTCTGAGTTTGGCAAGTAGGTTGGTCCTTTGAGTTTGTTGGTTGGTTTATTGTTTAGTAGTTGGTTGGTTGGTTTGCTTGCTTGCTTGTCAAGTTCATTTATTTGCTGGTTGGTTTTGTGGAGCACAAATATTGTCGTACATCAGATTAGAAGGTGTTGTGACTATGTACACCATGGGTTGGTCAAAACTTGCTGATAACACAGAATGTACAGTTGCACTTTCTTTTTTGGCCTCTGTGATGTGTAGTTCTTCTGTTCACTTCTACCAACTTCAAGGAAAAAATGTTTATTCAAACTTATCAAAATCTGATGCCTTTGATATACAGATATGTTGTCAGTCAGGCCAAGCCATACAAATTGAGGGAGTAACCATACTGGTGAAGTTATAGAAGGGTTTAATGAACTGATGTGCCCAATTCAGTGTGAAAGAGTTTGTCACATTGCCATCTCTTTCTGATATGTCGTCAATGCCAACTGTCAATGTATTGAAACAATAATGTCATATTTCCTATATATGTCTGTCTCAGTGTTCATGCCATGAACTTTCATCTGACACACCCAAGATAACATGCTCCATGATTGGTGAAATTCATATTTATTTCACCATATCTTTTTTTGCCAATTTCATGTTTATTTTTTGTTGATGAACTTAGATTTTATATTGAAAAGTGAAAAGTACTGGTCACAATGCAAAGGATGGAGTATGGATATATCTGCAACATTTGCAGTCATTTCTTTGTTTCATTTAGCAATGCAGCCATCCATGTGTTGGCTCTACATACTGTTGTTTTTTATTTACAAAGCACTGACATTCTTTGTTCATGAGTTGCAAAATTCTGTCTGCAAGGTTAGTTGATTTCACTCTCTGTCCAGCTTTCCAATGTTCATCTTGTGTCAATCGACAGCTGGGCAGCATGATATTTTGTAGATACTGGATGATCAATCGTGATCATTCACAAGATCTCTATTATGTTCATCAGTTATAAACTAATGTCCAAGACAGAATGGTAATCTGCAGATAGTTAATGTATTGATTAGAATCAATTTATTGTTTAGCATGACCATGACATGTCTCACCTATATTTATATATTATATATCTTTCTACTCAGACAAAACAACAAAATCAAAATGTGCAATAGATGCCTGCCAGGATTCAAATGTGTTACAAACTATATGAAAAGGTATTTAGAGCTGATTGTTGTGTTACTTATTTTCTAATACATCTCTTTCTTACTTTCAAAACCCAGCTGTGAGTCTTTGTCTAGGTTTACTTGATCATTACACATTGTTTCTATTAAAAACACCTGTTATGCTCTCTACCACAGTTGGTTTTGATTTGATTGTCAGATAGTATTCTTGACAGATTAAAAAAAAATAAAATGAGGTGTCAAATGACCAACCAGCCTTCAAAAAAAATGCATACAAAACATGAGGTCACCATTACTTTATTGTCATGCATCCTCAATGGCACACAGCTGTCAAAATTGGTGTCTGCTGCCCTTCTGCTGATGACATGTCTCTCTTTAATGTGCACATTTATGTACATAGCTTGTTTAATGTCTTAATTTTTGCATTCATTGATACATAGATGTTAATGATTTTTGAATTGTAGGCATGAACACCCCCCTGACGAGAGCACCTCAAGTTTGAACTACATGTATGCCCAACATCAGCTACGGTTGCTGCAGAAATACAATCACAGACATCCGTCCATCACCAAGAACATGTCACAGTCCACAGCAGAGTAAATATTGTACAGAAGGAGGAAGAAGTCAAGACTACAATGTACCATTTATAACCAAGAACACTTGTCACAATCCACCGCAAGGTGTAAATATTGTGCAGGAAGACGAAGAAGTTGAGACTACCAGTTATGTCACCAAGAACACTCTTTGAAATCCACTGCAGTGTTAATATTGTACAGGAAGAGGAAGAAGTCTACCAGTTACTTTCAGGATTGGTCAGCTTGGCTTGGTAAGAATTTAAGACTTTCCAAGTCATTTGGAAGACTATGTAGCATTTGCACCAACAATGACATGTATTAAATGAGTGACCTAGAACATAGGTAGTCTTTGTAAGAACCAGAAGCTGTAAAATTAACAACTTTTATTTCATAAGTATTGTTCATATTGTCAACTTTCATGTGAAGCATGTATTTATAATCAACAAATCCATACACTATTCAGGATTGTTTATCAAAAATCAAATACAGTATCAACAATTACTAAAGTCTGCCATTATAAGGCTTATATAAACTGGTTCCAGTAAGTTCCCTCAAGTATAGCTGCCCCCCCCCCCCCCTCAAATAACATGTATTGACAAAGAAAAAAAGAACGAAAAATGATTACAGCTACTGGGGTTTCAATATTTGAGATTTCTTTTTAAAAGCCATACTGGCTGGACGATTTTGTTGGTTACCTGGTATATGACGCTGTAGGGAACATAGTTGTTAAGGAATCGAATATTCTGAGAAATTTTGTAATTTGTGAAAATCGCTGTTACTGTTTCTAAATTATTCTTGGAGTACGTTATTTAGCAAAGCCCTAATTCCCAGCCAGGACCACTGCCTTTTTACATGGACTGGAAGATTAGGGGCCTACGTGAACTCAGAACGTTCTGTAGAGCATGTGTGTGTGTGTGTGTGTGTGTGTGTGTGTGTGTGTGTGTGTGTGTGTGTGTGCGTGCGTGCATGCATGCGTGCATGCGTGCGTGCATGCGTGCGTGTATGCATGCGTGTGTGTGTGTGTGTGTGTGTGTGTGTGTGTGTGTGTGTGTGTGTGTGTGTGTGTGTGTGTGTGCATGTGTGCATAGCTTGAAATCACTGGACCTACTGCTTTTTAATGTATTTGTCTAGGTGTTACTAGGGTGTCTACTTTTGAAAATTGTCAAACACAAAGTGACTGTACCATAGTTGTTGATAAGGTAAAAAAAAAGACTTAAAGTTAACCCCAGATAGAGGTTAGTTTATATGTCTGGTTCTAGACTGTGATAATCCATTTGTTATAAAGATGATGTGCAAATTTAGTGGGAAAATGTGATATCTCATAGAAGGCTTGCACCCTAAAATGGTTGAACATTAATGTCAATTTTACAAAATGGGGACAAGAGAAACATAGCTACCACAACCACCATACTCCAAGCAACATGTTAACCAATTTATGTTGGGGTCAAAAGAAGCGAGATTAATTGGGTATTATTCTAATGTGAGATTTAATGGGTATATTATTCTAATGTGAGATTAATTGGGTATTATTCTAATGTTTGTAGTCCCCAGCAACCATAATAATGGCATATGCAACATTCAATGCTCAAATTATATCAACTGACATAATTAATTTCAGTACAGCAATTGTGATACAATGTTACTTAATTAGTGCCATCTTGTTATATTCTAAAACTACTTCTAAAACAAATGCCTTCTCACTCATTTGATTATGGAGAATATTTGCTGAGCATTTGCATATAAAATATGAATTGCTAGTCATAATTATCGAGAATTTGAATATCATTATTATTGTATTTATTTGGTAGACTCTGTTGCCCAGTCCTCTTGCGTATACTTTGGTCACCCCTGGTCTAGGCACCTAACCCTAACCCTAACCATTAACCATTAACCAAACTAATAAATTTAACTATAATCCTAACCATGTCTGTAAAAACTAACACAAACTATCTTTGGGTGGTTGCTAAACTTACGCAAAGAAAAAAAGCAACTTGGTCTACCATTTTTAATAAAATGTTGATTTTTGGGATATACTTATTGTTAATGTACGTTTTGTCTCATCATGTTATTTTTAATTTTACTCAAAGTTTGATCGAGATTAGAATCACTATGGGTGTCAGAAATAGTTATATGTGTACCACCTTTATGGGGGGGGATAGCTGTATACCTCTTTTATTGGGGGCTGTTATACATTGCTCAGGGGAACAGCTTAACTTTAACTTTGTGGAGGGGACACCAATACTTACACTACTACTTTCATGTGGGGGAATAGATATACAATCATACTTTTATTAGGAGACAACTACACTTTACTTTCAAGGAGGAACAACTGTACTACTAATTTTATGGGGGAGTATCAATAATACTTCACTTTTTGGGATACATTGTACTTTACGTTTAGACAATTATTAATACTTTTTGGAAACAGCTGTACTTTTGCTTTTAGAGAGTTAATACTACATTATTGGGAACAGCTGTGCTTTACTTTAATGTGGGAACATCAATAATTTACTGTTACGATTGAACAGGTATACAACATTTATAGGGGGGGTCAGTTATACTTTATATTGATTTGAACAGAGCAATACTTTGATTATGAAACAGTTACACTTTACTGGGGAACAGTACACTTTATTTTGCTTGGGGAACAGTTACACTTTACTTTGTTTAGGGAAAAATTACACTTTACTTTGCTTTGCTTGGGGAACAGTTAGACTTTACTTTGATTGGGGAACAGTTACACTTTACTTTGTTTTGGGAACAGTTACATTTTACTTTGTTTAGGGAACAGTTACACTTTACTTTGCTTTCTTTGGGGAACAGTTACACTTTACTTGGATTGGGGAACAGTTACACTTTACTTTGTTTAGGGAACAGTTACACATTACTTTGCTTGGGGAACAGTTACACTTTATTTTGCTTGGGGAAGAGTTACACTTTACTTTGCTTTGGGAACAGTTACACTTTAATTTGCTTTGCTTGGGGAACAGTTACACTTTACTTTGTTTAGGGAAAAGTTACACTTTACTTTGCTTTGCTTGGGGAACAGTTAGACTTTACTTTGATTGGGGAACAGTTACACTTTACTTTGGGGAACAGTTACACTTTACTTTGCTTTGCTCTGATTGGGGAACAGTTACACTTTACTTTGTTTTGGGAACAGTTACATTTTACTTTGTTTAGGGAACAGTTACACTTTACTTTGCTTTCTTTGGGGAACAGTTACACTTTACTTTGATTGGGGAACAGTTACACTTTACTTTGTTTAGGGAACAGTTACACATTACTTTGCTTTGCTTGGGGAACAGTTAGACTTTACTTTGATTCGGGAACAGTTAGACTTTACTTTGTTTAGGGAACAGTTACACTTTACTTTGCTTGGGGAACAGTTACACTTTACTTAGCCTGGGGAACAGTTACACTTTACTTTGGGGAACAGTTACACTTTACTTTGCTTTGCTCTGATTGGGGAACAGTTACACTTTACTTTGCTTGGGAAACAGTTACACTTTACTTTGTTTGAGGAACAGTTACACTTTACTTCGGTGGGGGGACAGTTACACTTTACTTTGTTTGGGGACATTTACACTTTACTTGGGGGGGGGGGCAGTTACACTTCACTTTGATTATGAAACAATTACAGTTTACTTTGATTGGGGACCAGTTACACTTTACTTTCCTTGGGGACATTTACACTTTACTTGGGGGGGGGGGGGGGGGCAGTTACACTTCACTTTGATTATGAAACAATTACAGTTTACTTTGATTGGGGACCAGTTACACTTTACTTTCCTTGGGGAACAGTTACACTTTACTTTGCTTTGCTTGGGGAACAGTTACACTTTACTTTGCTTGGCGAAGAGTTACACTTTACTTTGCTTTGGGAACAGTTACACTTTAATTTGCTTTGCTTGGGGAACAGTTACACTTTACTTTGCTTGGGGAACAGTTACACTTTACTTTGCTTGGGGAACAGTTACACTTTACTTTGATTGGGAACAGTTACACTTTACTTTGCTTGGGGAACAGTTACACTTTACTTTGCTTGGGGAACAGTTACACTTTACTTTGCTTGGGGAACAGCTACACTTTACTTTGCTTGGGGAACAGTTACACTTTACTTTGCTTGGGAAACAGTTACACTTTGATTTGCTTGGGGAACAGGTAAACTTTACTTTGTTTGGGGAACAGTTACACTTTGTTTTGCTTGGCGAACAGTTACACTTTGCTTTGCTTGGCGAACATTTACACTTTGCTTGGGGAACAGTTACACTTTTAAAGTAAAGTTTACTTTACTTGGGGAACAGTTACACTTTACTTTGCTTGGGGAACAGTTACACTTTACTTTGCTTGGGGAACTGTTACACTTTACTTTGCTTGGGGAACAGTTACACTTTACTTTGCTTGGGGAACAGTTACACTTTACTTTGCTTGGGGAACAGTTACACATTACTTTGCTCAGTGAACAGTTACACTTTGCTTTGCTTTGCTTGGGGAACAGTTACACTTTTCTTTGCTTTGGGAACAGTTACACTTTACTTTGCTTGGGGAACATTTACACTTTACTTTACTTGGGGAACAGTTACACTTTACTTTGCTTGGGGAAGAGTTACACTTTACTTTGCTTGGGGAACAGTTACACTTTACTTTGCTTGGGGAACAGTTACACTTTACTTTGATTGGGAACAGTTACACTTTACTATGCTTGGGGAACAGTTACACTTTACTTTGCTTGGGGAACATTTACACTTTACTTTGATTAGGAACAGTTACACTTTACTTTGCTTGGGGAACAGTTACACTTTACTTTGATTGGGAACAGTTACACTTTACTATGCTTGGGGAACAGTTACACTTTACTTTGCTTGGGGAACAGTTACACTTTACTTTGCTTGGGGAACAGTTACACTTTACTTTGCTTGGGGAACAATTACACTTTACTTTGCTTGGGGAACAGTTACACTTTACTTTGCTTGGGGAACAGTTACACTTTGATTTGCTTGGGGAACAGTTAAACTTTACTTTGTTTGGGGAACAGTTACACTTTGTTTTGCTTGGGGAACAGTTACACTTTGCTTTGCTTTGCTTGGGGAACAGTCACACTTTACTTTGCTTGGGAACCGTTACACTTTACTTTTGGGAACAGTTACACTTTACTTTTATAAAGGAAAATGTAGACATTACTTTGAAAATGTTAAAGGTTTGGCCAATATGTCAGTTGTTATATTTTTCGCCTTTACATTATCCTCAATTGTTCCTGATTATGTACTTTGAAAATGTTATGTTTGGATATTTTTGTGCCAAAGAAACCAAAGTATAGCAGTGTACTACTACATTGTACTGGGTACCATGGTAACTGAGCAATACTTGAGTAGATCTATGTCATATAATGTGAAACCTTGTCATCTCGAGATGTATGTATGCAGATTTTGTGTACAAATAAGAACAATTTGTAAAATAAAACCACTGTTACTGATTTCCCCATGTATTTTCCATTGTAAACATTTCAGTCTGGTTTCCACGGCAACCCAATTTTTCATTATAGTTATGTTTCTGAATATTGTTAGAGTATATGTAACAGTTTATATTGCCATTTTATAATTTCACAATTGAATTTTGATATATATATATTACAATTATATTAGTATGTTAATTATTAATATCATTAAAATCTTTCAACTTTTATTTTGTTTTTGAAAGTAAATATATTTTATAAATTTCAATAAAGCATTATTATACTTATTGTTATGACAGTGTCCATTCTTATTTGCTCCCACTAGGCAGAGTCAGGAGAGGGCTATGGGAATGACTGATATCTGTTATCAGTCCTATTCCTGATATGCATAAATCAAGTCCAATCATACCTTGCATACATTTTGTGTACCGCACATCACTTTATTTCAATGACATTTTACGTAAATTAAATTTCAATTCCTAGCTCTTGTGATTAGGCATAAAAAAAATTGTGTGGTTCCGATTACATTCAGTAGGTGGGGTAGGTAGATTTTTTATTATTTTTTTTTAATATATATGAGTGTCTAGTTCATATAGTTATGTTTTCTGTTTTCTATATATATGGTCTCTGTGTTATTGGTTTCTTCTCATCAGATGTACAGCCATTACACTGTACAATATCTTACCCACAACTCTCTCTGACTGGTATGCTTGGAGGTTCCTTATTTTATAACTTTTTCAATAATCCATACTTTTCAACATTTTAAGCATAGTAATTAAGTTTAATTAATATGTAGCAAAAGAACGCTTAGGAATCAAAAATAAAGTTATAAATTTTGTATAAAAATGAACTAACAACTAAATTAAGCATGTGCTGTGAATAAAACACTTTTCACTGCCAAAGTGTCAATAACTTTGGTAGTCAGTGTGTATGATGAGTTTTAGTATGTAAATTTCTTTTGTCATACCTATTCAAATAAATCTATATCTTTGGCAAAGTCATAACAGGTGCATATATTTTCCTTAGTTTCGTCGCAAATATTCTGCATGTCTTTCAAGAAAATCTGCTGACAAATTCCTAAAATTGCTACTCCTTCTACAATAAAGCACTGGTACCAGAACCAATGAAAATGGGTATTCAGAAACTCACCAGTGGCAATTCTACGCTTGCCAAATGGAAAAAATGTTTTTACAAAACCCTATACACTGGTGAGATTTGTCTGACTTCAAGGAGATGATGTCCAACACTACAAATCAGAGAGAGTTGTGGGTAAAATGTTGTACAGTGCATTACAGATTGGAAGAACAGTTACTGTCTTTTTCCGTTGATGATGATAAACTCATCTGGTGCCGCCTCATAAGCACAATTTGATATGTTGAATTTTGACCACCAGATGAAATTGTGGAGGTGACATGATTGCTTTATTATGCGACAGTAGTGTTGTTACAACTTTTTTTGTGATCACACGATAAAGAGACACACAATCACATAACTTGACAGAAAAGGTTTCACATTTATTATTGTTCAAAACTTGTTGGGTAAAATCATTGTTTTATCAAAAAAAAAGTAGTCATGACATGTAACCAATTTTTATACAAAAAACAAAATAAATGAGTTTTAATCCTCACCTCTGAGTTTATATGTGATTCTTTGCTTTATAATCATACCCAAATTATTTGGTTATAAATATAATTGTAAGAGGCACATTATGTTTGGATAGCAAGGTGATGGTAACCCGTTACAAATGGTAAGTGCTATGAATGAGTGGATAAGTGGGAATAGGATTCCGCTAACCCTAACCGCATTGTTAAAAAAGACAATAATCTTAAACTTGCCTATGCTGTCTTACACAAATCAATGCCCAAATTAAGTAACTCCGAAAACGAATATATCCTACTACTAGTAATTGCACTCGCATCCCGCCCTCTACGACGAGTCTAACTTTTGAAAGCAAACAAAAAGTTAAAGTTCGCAGTGACTGACCGATGATAAAGCACGCGACAGTGCTTCGAAACAACTGTAAATTACACAACTCTGAAACAAATTCAAGGTTGCATCGTGAAATGCTTTCGTTGAACAAAATTTAAAACAATGCCAGGTGTATGAGCGTATGACAGCTGCAGGCCTCTATTACACATAGTGAAATACCTGAGATAGCGTTAGCGGAATCCCATCAGCACTCGTCGATGACGAGTAGTTTTTTTTAAATATATAACAACTGAAAATAAGACAAACAGAATTTCTTCTTTGAGTTGCGTTTTGATAAGATGACAATTTCGTTAGTAGGGTTATCACTATACACGTGTATATAGGTGAAACACATGTATACATACAACAACACAATGGAAGTTTCATATCTTATAATGAAATATATATATACAGAGAAAAAACCCTGAAACCATATACTATATAAGGGGCTCTACAACAGAAAAAAGTCCAATATATATCATATTAGTATGTACATGTAAATCCATTACAATGACGTCATCCAGAGCAGGATTCGAAAGCTATTAAATATTCATGAATGTAAATTACATTGGTGACATTTGTTCTGATATTCAAATTTTACGATAAGTACTAGTCACTGAACGGACTTTTATTCATTAGCCTCGAATCATGCTTTGTATATAGCCTCAAGACTGTAAGATACGCCGTGTCGCTCCGCCCTCACTGGCCTGTCCTATCCGACCGATGTGTGAGGGCGCCCCATCACGGAGTACCTTCCAGACTTATAGCACTACTATGTGGAATGGAATGGAATTATTAGCCCTATTGAGTTGTATTAATTATCTCAAATCAATCACTGATATATTTATCGTGTAGAATGATCTTCAAAATAACGCGGATTATTATCTTTAATATCATAGTAAATCATCATGATTTGAAATCATCAATCTTTGGTAATCAATTGTAGCAAATAATCATATTTAATTGGTTATATAACTTAATATGCGTTTGGCAACATTCACGTTATGTTACTACGTTACCATGCAAATAGACGTTGCATAAAAATGTCACTCAGAAATTCACTGTAAGCAAAATCACGTGAATGTTGTGTGATATGTGGTTGTTCATTTGCATGTTAAACGGAAGAGTAAAATGTACTACTATATAAAATGCCCATACACTAGAAACCAGTTGACTTGAAACAAAACATTGCTGGGTTCAACAAAAATGTAACATTCCAATTCAAACGTTTTATCGTCTAGCTTTACAAAATATCTTATATTACCAACATTGCTACATTTTTTAAAACTTGAACGTGATAACGTTATCACTGTCTTAAAAATTCCTAGCAAGGTCATAATTATGCATTGTAACAACCTTTACTTTCTTCAGGTTTTCAATATGACACTTCTACCAGCAATGTTAAAGTGGCCACATGGATGAGGATTGGGTATTTATTTTGGATTTTTCATTTATATAACAAATTTCATCGTGGTTCATTACTTGAAAATTTAACGTGAAACAACATTGACAAAGTATGTGTTTTATACTCAATACATTGCAAAAAAAGTTTGTTTTTCAACGTGTAAAAGGGGGGTTATTGTACGTACAATAACAAAGATTTTACATATGTATTAATCTTTTGCACGTTATTGAGTTATAAACAGGGACTTGGCATATGTTGTTTCAAATTGATTTTTCAAGTAGGAAGACATGATGAAATTGTTTATTGATTATCATCCAAAACTAAATACCCAACCCTCATTTAATAACAGTTTGTCGGTGTGAGACGATAAGACCTAGAAATGTTTGTTAGATTTTTGTCGCGCAAGATGATAAGATCTAGCAATGGAAGTAAGATACATGGCGCCAGACAATAAGATCTAGCAATGAAAGTAAGATACATGGCGCCAGACAATAAGATCTAGCAATGAAAGTAAGATACATGGCGCCAGACAATAAGATCTAGCAATGGAGTAAGATACATGGCGCCAGACAATAAGATCTAGCAATGGTAGTAAGTACATGGCGCCAGACAATAAGATCTAGCAATGGAAGTAAGATACATGGCGCCAGACAATCAAATGTAGCAATTGGCCTTCATCATATAGATACTCTACTGAGAGAGAGAAATATAGGGGGGATAACAATCATATATTACAGATTTTAACCACTTTCACAATCTAACTCTAAGGGACATTCTCAAGAAAGCATACTCGGAAAATAATGACACTTCAATTCCTACTCTTCAAGTACACAACGTCAATGGTCTATCCAATGACGTAATCCGCAGGCGCTCTCCTTTGAACTCAATTTTTGCCACCGACACAGGCGGCTATACATCCACATAGTATACCAATACAACATGCCAATCCGGTGAATATGTAGGATGTCGTCATCAGCCAAAATGAGAACAGATACAGAGTCTTATCACAGTAGTTTTCTGTTTCAGAGTCGTAAGACGGTTCATGTGTACGATAGATCCACACATTACCTGCAAACAAATGATACATTGAGGAATTACGATACATTATCAACACATGCACACACACACACATACACACACACACACACACACACACTCTCTCTCTCTCTCTCTCTCTCTCTCTCTCACTCTCTCTCTCTCTCTCTCTCTCTCTCTCTCTCTCTCTCTCTCTCTCTCTCTCTCTCTCTCTCTCTCTCTCTCTCTCTCTCTCTCTCTCTCTCTCTCTCTCTCTCTCTCTCTCTCTCTCTCTCTCTCTCTCTCTCTCTCTCTCTCTCTCTCTCTCTCTCTCTCTCTCTCGCTAAGCCATTATATTCCTACCTGCTATGAACCATGCCGTTAGGAACAGAGAGATAAGACCAGAAAAACAGCCAGTACAACATCCTGCGATACCGCAACCACCATCCCCTTCGCCTTCGTCTTTATCTCCCCTATTTCTAAGACATCCACACATCGATAAAACACATACCGCCAGCGAACATGCACCGGCTACGATTAGGTATATGGGTATATATGGCTCTGCTGGACAATCGTCTTTATTCATAGCACCTGTAGAGAATGCATGATAAGTAAATAAGTGTCTTATCGTTTGCCACCATGTTTTTCTTGGATGATGAGGAAAGAGGGGGACTTCTGTACACCTAGTACGCCGACCTGTTCTGCTCGATACTTGACAAATGATCCAGCAAAAGAAAATAAACTGTGCAGAATCGACAGTCAGAACTCAGACCAATAGTTTTCTATATAGTAAGATAGTGCAGTGGTCTGAGCTGTTTATGTCTATTTCTTTCAGAGGGGATTTACAACGTTGTATATACTAGTACTAAATTGAAACACAATTTTAGCATTTACATGTATTTGTTTCCAATCACACCGTGCCCATGGTAATTGCCCATGTATACTTCACACGCATGCGCAGTGGTGGTATAACCATGATGTGATTAATATTTTGTGTATTGTCTGTCAAAACATAGACCCTCCGCATGGTGTATTTGATGTTGTCCTTGTTTATCAAATCACCTTCTACAAGCCTGGGAAAAACTGAATCAGGTCTGACTGGGTATTCTACACAACTGAGTTTCCTTTGCTGTTAAACGATACACTAAAAGTAAAGGAAACAGTAAATGCGAAATAGAGACAAGATATTTGAAGAGAAATAATAAGATTGTGAAAAATAGCGAAAAGCCAGAAATAATGATAAGGCAAAAATCAAACGGAAATGATATAAATCGGGTAAGTTTTGGCAAGAGAAGATGACCATTTTAGAAACTGTAGGGGACAAGAATTTGTCAACTATGGATATGCCTAGGGATGGTTGTTCACCATTCTTTACTTACCCATGACGATCATTGCAATAGGTATTGCCATCAGGATTCCAGTGACGATAAAACAGCCAAGAAGTAATGCAGCTGAAAGAACCAAACATATATAACATTACATAACAATAGATGAATTCATCACTACAGTTCAAGGTGTGGATGTGAAAGCCGCATAAACTGTAACAGTAACCTTTTTGTCAAGTGAAAAAGTACCAGACATACCTAAACTCATACTTACACACATACACACGTGAACATGTACAACACATATATATGCATATATACATACATACATACATACATACATACATACATACATACATACACACACACACAAACACATACATACATACATACATACATACATACATACATACATACATACATACGTACGTACATACATACATACATACACACACACATACATACATACATACATACATACATACATACATACATACATACATACATAAATACATACATACATACATACATACATACATACATACATACTTACATACATACATACATACATACATACATACATACATACATACATACATACATACATACATACATTACACACACACACATACATACATACATACATACATACATACATACATACATACATACATACATACATGTACATATTACACGGTTTCATTTACCTGAACCACATACGATCTTGAACACAGCCATAGCAAAGTCTTTTGTTCCCGTAGATTCTTGTTTCGCCTTTTTAAGACGATCCTTCATCGTCTCTTCATACGTTGGTGGGGGATCTGTAAATCATAATTACTGTTTGTAAACATTCGTCAAAACAACGTTCCTAGTCTTAGAGTATTATTTGCCATTAACTTGTATTTCTATCATCATTATTAGATATATAACAGTACATCGTGAAAATTATGAAATGACATTCTTTCGTTCCATGTTTGCCATGTTACAAGCTGACGGTAATGTAACGGTAACTGTTGTTTGCAGCTGCTTATATTCGTGGTTATTTACCGTGTGCCTTGTGTTAGATAGTATTATTTCAGTTAAAGATAAAAATGGTGACGTCACAGATGTCGGAAATTCTCGACCAATTGCTATTACTACTGTCATCTCCAAACTGTATTAAATTAGTATGCGATCGTTTTTGTACTTTTTGGACTGATTATAAATTTGGGTTTAGAGAAAAAGTGTCTTTCTACTTTTGTTGTTATAATCATCATAAATAAGGATGTTCATTAGATGCTATAATACTATTGCCTCTGATAGGGTAAACCACTGGACACGTTTTCGTAAACTGCTTCGTAGAGGTGTACCTATTTTCAATTTTACCGGCACAATTTTAGATCATTGGTATCCATGGGCTGTGTCGGATGGGGCTCTGTTTCATTTGAACGGGTTTTTTTTTTTATCTGTAATGGTGTTAGACAGGGAGGCATTATATTGCCCCGTCTTCCACGTGTACATTGATAATTGAAAGTAACTCGCTAAACTGAAACGAACATTGGTTGTCGCCTTGGAGGCAAATGCACCTATCGTCTTTTGTACGCAGATGACATTGTTCTGGTATGTCCGTCAGTTGAGTGCCTCAGGTGTCTTCTACAAACCTGATGGAAATATGCCAGACATCATCATTTTCAATGCAAAGGAGCCTAATCTCTCTATTAATATATTTCACCTGAAAATTTAACATTTCAAAATATACCTCACATCAAACTTAATAACACTGTGTGTTGTCCTTTGTATAACCATTTGTATATATTTAGGAGTTATCTTGAATTGTACTGGTGACGATAATAACGTCATATGAGATATCCTTATACCAAAGCCAATATGCTATAATCCGTAATTTTGGGAACTGTTCATTTCTTGTCAAGGGGTACTATTTTAAGTTCATTATTCGTCTACGTAAACTTCATATTCATGGAGTGTTTTTTACTCTTAAAAATGTATTAACGATGTCTGTGTTGCCTATAACAATGCCATTACAATATTGTTCAGTATTAGGA
Organism: Glandiceps talaboti; assembly: GCF_964340395.1. NCBI lineage: Eukaryota > Metazoa > Hemichordata > Enteropneusta > Spengelidae > Glandiceps > Glandiceps talaboti. The sequence continues at coordinate 9,289,410 of NC_135556.1, read as the reverse complement.
GGCTAGGGAGTACGAATTTCAAACGGTTTAACTTTGACCGTTAAAAAGAGCGAAAATACTACTGCATCATTATCCGATTATGGGATTTTAAATAAGTTCTCTTTTATGGCTTTTTAGACTCGTAAGTGTGTAATGTTCTCGAAATAAACAATATTAATAGATTTTAAAAATAGTAAATAATTTTGCATGTGCCTCTGTCTTTGTGCGAGTTTTGTTCAAGATAATTTCCCACACTACTTTATCAAGATAACACATGTCCTATTGAATTTATGTTCCGTCTTACGCGGATTGTTACCGACTATGGACAACAATGCGTAGAGCTTGTTTCACAGCAGCAGTAAATGAACACAAAGTAACTAAGAGCTTAACTTGTTTCACAAGACCCCCTACGGGTAGAGACTACTTCTTTTATCACGCAAAGCGTACGTGCACAGTTGTGTACAATGCCACTTTAGAAGTATTTGTGTAACAACATTATGTCATGGAATCTGAACTGTTGACAGTTGGTATTTGTACTTCGTGATTTGCTTTTACCAGAAGGGAAATAATCAACTGCAAGGAATCATGTAGAGTAGCCGTACCTGACTGTGCTGCATCATAAGTCGGGGGACTTTTACCAGCCTCAGCATCCGAATTCACTGGCTGTATTAACACGTGCATGATTGAAAGAATAAAAAGGGAAAACATTAATAACTAAATGAATGAATGAATGAATGAATGAATGAATGAATGAATGAATGAATGAATGAATGAATGAATGAATGAATGAATGAATGAATGAATGAATGAACGAATGAACGAACGAATGAATGAATGATTGAATGAATGAATGAATGAATGAATGAATGTGTGTGTTAGATAGATAACTGATATACATGATTTGTTTGACACACACACACACACACACACACACGTAGAAATATACGTTTGATTGGATATTAATTAGTCTGTAAGGTATGCCATGCCGGGACGCCCTCACACATCTGTCAACCCCGAAGGTGAGGGCGGAAGGACACGATGTATCTTACAGTCTAATTGGATACATAATCGAATATTACCAGTAATTGAATCGTACTAGAACAGACAAGCAAGAATGATTGAGTTTTAAAAAATAATGTGTGTGCGTACATGTATGTATGTATGTATGTATGTATGTATGTATGTATGTATGTATGTATGTATGTATGTATGGCACGGTATGTATGTGTGTATGTGTATGTGTATGTGTATGTGTATGTGTATGTGTATGTATGTGCATGTGGGGTGGGGCAAGTATGCGCCTGTAACTATCATTTGAACATATCCATTTCAATTCTAATTTGGAATTGACTTTTTCGTTGAGTTCTCATATCAATTTCGCCATTTTCGAAATCCATGCCAAAATGTGTCTTGTCTCAGAACTACTGCACGACCAATATTTCATATAACACATTTGCTGTATACAATTGATTAATTTACTTTGTAAGAAATGTTTAACATATTGAATGACCTGTTACCGGTCCCGAGATGCATTGCGCGTCTATCCATGCAACCATGTATTGTGTACGTGCTGAGGGGTTAGCACGTGCTACTCAGGCTGATGTTGTCAGCTGGCCGTACATGGGTTCACCTGTAAAATCACTGTCTGTCATTGATGGCGTTCAGTCCTTGTACCATAATCAATCAAAATCAAAGAGGTCAACATGCCGTTCCATCATTTCCTGATGAAAATGTTATTTCAAACGTAACAAAGACTAAATATAACAACATGAGCGACGTCGTCTCGCGCAATGCATCTTGGAACCGGAAAATCTACTATTGAAGGCACACGATTGACGTATATACTATCTCAAAGTATGTCTCGGGGATAGTACCGGAACATTGTCTTTCATAGTGATTAAAAAGGTGAAATATTTAATAATATGTAATAATCGTGTAAAATCGATATGTTGCTTAATTAATGTAATGTGATATAATGTAATATGTCCTTGCCATATTTCCGCTTGACTAGAGGTGACTTACGCAACAAATTATTTTTATCACAAACCTCAGACCACTACTAGTAAATAGTGGTCTGAACACAAACTAAGAATAAAACTACTCCCTGTGAGTAATAGGTCAAAGGGTATTCGGGTAACCTCGGGCAATTTCGGACATGTGATGTCCTAGTCTGCATCTTACTGTATAAATTACTATGACTCATCACCATAATTATAGGACCTACGTGAAGTATACATCTAGGTTGTGATGCCCTATATAATGTCACGTGGGTGACCGTACCCCCACCCCACCCCACCCCCAGTTTTAGGGGAACGTATACCGAGTCTACTCAAAATAAAGATTATGTATCACTTAATTGCATGGTACAACATCTCATGGCAGAATACTAATACATAAAAGCAGAAATACCAAAATTTACTTTCTTAATATCACACCACTTGAAAGAATATATCACAATTTTAATGGCTATTTTGGGTCAACCTTCAAACAATGTATTCGCTGTTGAAAAATTCCAAAATCATTGCAATGTAATTCAAAGGTCAATTGATTTTCATACAATTTGACGACACATTATAAATGACAGGGAACTGAGAGTCACTACCCTTTTTGAAGGTCATTCGAACAATTACAACATGCAGTTGTAAATATGCATGTACACAGCAAGTCTCATTTCTACATTTATATCTTTTATCCGTGAGGTAATCACTATTGTACGACCTTGTAGAGGTCATACACCAAATAGTAAAAGTCTCGTGCTTGTGACAGGGTTACTATTGGCAAGGTGTGGTTAAGAAAACAAAGCACTGAAACAACGAACAAATACGTGTGTAGGTGTAAATGTATACTGTATTTGTTCTCCATTCCTCGATACTACGCATTGTATCCAGTTACACATCAAGTGAACTTCAGATCTGCAGAATGTCAGAAGAGTTTTGGCGTACGCTTTTTACTAGGGGATCTAGACACAGAATCTAGAGTGAACTTTAGGGTTATTACCTGCAATAATCACAATGACAATGTATATCGACAGGTATATGTCACCACCCCGGGTCACCACCCCTCCCCCTGTGTCATCCATGTTGACATTTCGCAGGTATTTGCTAACCGGCGCATCTGTGCATGTAGCACAAGGCCAGCCGGGATTTGCTGAATGAACTGCAGTGTAACTGTATCTACATATTGACGTTGCAGGTGTTCCCCAAACAATAAACGTTTTTACAAAGACTCAGAAGTCATGTGACACACCTTGGCGTACTCGAATGCATGTTGACAAAATGGTGTTTGCTGTTGCTGGCGTTTGCATTTGCTAGCAGTTCTGTTAGTCGCTAACAAAAGAATAGACATTTAACTTGAGTTGCTAGCGGGATCGGCATTTTGTATAGCAGGATTGCATTGGTTAGCTGTTATGTAATTAACAGAGGTTCAACTAGGTGATTTAGAACATCGCTGTATTAGTAATACTTTGGATGTCGCTAATTGTAACAGACTGTTTGATATCGAATTTTCTTACATTTTCACTTATTTTTATAATCTATTGTTCCATTACTGCTTTAGTATACACGTTCTCTTCCACCCTTACTTATTCTTTAAGAAGTAAACTTGGAAAAGAATATACAGAGTGCATGATATTTATGTAGTCTTACTCAGCACCGAGAAAGTAGAGTACCTTGGCCTGCTGTTACATGTGTTATGTCATCAGCACTTGTACTACAATCTAAGCAGATAACGACATGTTACTGCTTCGACTACAAGGACTTCCCTCAGGCTACATCTTATGATCAACTAACTACCCCATTTTTACACGTTCAATTTATTTTCTAGGCATAGCTGAAATACAATATCTGTGGAAGTCCTTTGTGCCACAGTATTTGTCCCTACGTACTGTACGTCAACATGAAATTGAAATGGTATTGAAACCGACAACGTCCACCGTTACACAATACGAGTGGGGAATTTATTTAGTGACGCTGAACATTACCGTTGCTTGCTTGCTTGCATGCCTCTCTGGACCGTGTCAATAGAAATCAATCAATTTCAGCAAAAATCAAGAGTTATTCCCAATTGTAATCTAATACTAATTATTCGAGTACAAGTTGCAAAATATACAGACAGCACTGACCTGCTTCACTTCGCCCATTTCCTCCATTTTGTCACCTTCTACTGAGTACGACTCCTTGGTCAGTGTTAACACAGAAACACCTATTGATGCTATTCACGCCGCTGAAACCAATTCTTAAGCAAATCGATCGAACAATCAGTGTAAGTGACGTATGCCGTATTGTACTACAGTGTAGACTTTACGACATAGATTCCGGGCTGTGTAAATACAGCCCTCTTTTGTCAGCTATGATTTTTTACGTTGTTAACCGTTCCAATACTTCTACTTGCTGAGACACCTCATAGTACATATTTCGGTCAACATTCATGTATCTTCTCTACGTCATGCACTTGGTGACTCATCAGAAATTAACAGTTCCTCAAAAGTACACGATACCGAAAAAAGACAACGTTAGCATGCAGTGTTATAGGACTATACAAGACGAGCAAGACACTTTTGTTGTTTCTCAACAAAGGCAATGAAAAGCTAGATTCAAACAACAATAGTCGTAGAGTGCAAGAACGACAGTAATAAACATTCAGATGAAAAGACTTTCCACTTTGGACTAACTACAACTTTTTTCTCCATGTACATATTTTGAATAAAAATCATAAATACGAATGAAATCATTCGAAAATTCCATTGAATTTCAACCTGTGTACGTGTATGAGAAATACGTAGATGGTTTTACAGAATCAAATGCTTTCGAATATCCAAGGTACATTGAATTTAATTGTCTGCCTTTATCAGGTTCACTGCTTATAAAATCACACCATTCGTGGTAGTTGAAGGACCCCCATTCACAGACCAATATCTCTCTTCCAAAATTGAGTAATAATGTTAACATGACACGATGCATGACCAATTTCATCATGATTCGAGTCACGGCATTCACCTGGAAAACGAATGTAAACATCGGACCATTGTGTGGTCCCATTGAACGTCCATCCAAGGGTACTCACCGGGTTATGAATGTGCATCAACAATAACTCCATTTTTCCTTCCTGGGGATATTTTGTAGAACAAAATCAAAGTACACAAAATGTTAGTTTACATCTACTCAGTGAAGGCGGGTTTGTTCAAGGATAAGCCAAATGTCCAAGTTTGAATGAATTTCTTAAATTAAGATTAAAATTTCACATAATTTGATAATGTAATACACACACATGTACATTTTATATATATATATATATATATATATATATATATATATATATTATACACACATATATGCACACAAGTACATTATATATACACACACATATATGCATATATATATATGAAAACAAATATGACGAATATTGCTAGATTTAAATTTCATTGAGCATTTACATTTGTTTTGATAATTTAATATTTTTTGGTACTTAGGCAATATCTTATTGCATGCTTCAAATTCCATGTTGCAGATGAAGATCCTACCACAGTGACGTTTAGTTTAGGGTGGTTTTTTTTTATTTATTACACCTCCTCACAGGCAAGTCAAAATTACACGCTAAAATTTAAAAATAACAAAAATGGCAATTCGGACTGGCAATAATACATATCACACAAAATACTAGTAAACAATTAAGATACAGGAGCACCTTTCGCGTCGCGGTCATGATGATGTTGCGGTAGTTCGTGGCAAGTCGTCCGAGACATAACCTTCAGACGGATGCAGATCCCTACAAAATAATGGAATTTTCCGATTACGTCACTAATGTTATTTCACATGATCCGATCTTATGACGATTGCGTCATAGTTCTCGAACTGTATATAAAGGCCTCTTCACCGGCGTACCAGGTACATGACTGGATTTTAGCTTCTGTTCGCCGCATAGAGCTTCAGACCACCCGAACAACCATGAAGATCCTACTTATCCTGAGTTTTGTCGTTTATGCCACAGCTTCTATTTGCTGTCCCCCAGTTGAACAATACGAGTATCGTATAAACGTACGTGGTGGTATCTACTACCCGACGTATAAGTTTGCCGAATTGCAGGATACAACCATGTATTCACACGTCGATATACCAAACAAAAAGGCGGCCTTCGAACAAATCATACACACTAGTGGTAGAGTGACACATTTAAAGGTGATCAAAGATTTCAACCAGGTAAGCGACACGAGAGAGCGCATCGGTGTGTGCATGCATGAACGTAGTGACTCGGTAACTGTGATTGGGGATGGAAATCGTAATTATACCATATAGGACTCGAACTAGGAAATCTCAGGTCTTGGGTCTCAACTAAATCAATTATCTACGGAATGGTTTTTTTAGCACAACTGAACTGAGGTTTAGTAGTGATATAGGGATCGCCCGGAGTCTGACTGTCTGTCTGTCTGTCTGTGTATATGTCTATCTGTCTATCTATCTGTGCGGATGTGTGTGTAAACAACTTAAAGTCAAAAACCGCTATGATATTTGGTGGTCCATTACTACCTTGGGTGTCTCGTTGGGAAATTGTTCAAAATCAAAATGATCTTACCACCGATTTGTGATGTGAGTCAAAAAATGTGACTTTTGGTCAAAAAACTTAAACTCAAAATATAAAGGGCAGATTGCGCTGACATTTGGGTGAAACATTCTTCAGGGTGTTTTTAACAAGAATTGTTCATGATATGATGGTCCCATCAGTGATATGCAAATTAGTGCTAAAATGTGCCAGAATCACTGAGCAGATTGGGCTGAAATTTCATCAAGGGATGTATGAACGAAGAAATATTAAGCATACAATGATTCCATGAGTGATATGCAAATTAGGTGTAAAAATGTTCATTTTTGGTCAAAAACTTATATCTCAAAAAGTACTGTCAATGAGTATGAAACTTGATTAGATTTTCTGAGTGTTTTTCTGCAGATTTTCTTCAAAACATGTTGACAAAATTGGCCCTAGCAACCATGACCACACCTTTAGCAACAACCAAATGACGTATATTTTGGTCAAATAATAGCATCATCTTGTAGGCAAGTGAGTAAACATTCAACCATGACCACACCCATAGCAACAGCCAAACGGTGGTGTATTTCACAAAGAGAACAGGGATTCCTAGACAATTGAAAAAACATTCAAACAACGTATGCAAATGTGCCTAGCAACAAGACCACGCCTATAGCAACAGCCAAATGATCAAGTATATTGCAAAGATATCAGGAATTCATACACAAGTGAACAAAAACATTCAAAAATGTATGCAAATATATCTAACAACATGACCACGCCCATAGCAACAGCCAAATGATCATGTATATCGCAAAGATAGCAACTTGATTGGATAGGCAACCGGCATTCAGCAAATGAACACCTATTGTTAGCATATGGATAAACATTTTTACAAACTGTACAGTTGTGCTACAATGTCATTTGCAGTATTTTTTAATTGTCCTATTGTGGATATGTGTTGTTATCTAAAATGCCATTCTCATGATGTAATGTAATATACTTCAACTACTACATTGCGTATACAAAGCTTCATCAAATGAACACATCTATTGTCTCAATAATAGACCCAGTAAAGTCCCATAGAATATAATTTTAGATGTTGTAAACTTTGTGTTCTCATTGATTTCAGAAAGTTGACTACATGATTACCGATGGGACTACGTGTACAAAATTTCCAATAGAAATGAAATTTGAGGATAGTGTGTGTATTCCAGGTATGTATGAATGAATGTACAAAATGAATGAATGGATGGCTGTGTGAGTGAGTGAGTGAGTGAGTGAGTGAGTGAGTTAGTGAGTGAGTGAGTGAGTGAGTGAGTGAGTGAGTGAGAGTGAGGGAGTGAGTGAGTGAGTGAGTGAGTGAGTGAGTGAGTGAGTGAGTGAGTGAGTGAGTGAGTGAGTGCATGTATGTTTGTGTATGTCTGTATGTATGTATGTATGTATGTATGTATGTATGTATGTATGTATGTATGCATGCCTGTCTGTCTGTCTGTCTGTATGTATGTATGTATGTATGTATATATGTATGTATGTATGTATGTATGTATGTATGTATGTATTATGCACCAAGATTTTTATCATTACACTAACCATGTAGGTAATGTATTATAGTATACCCATCATGTACATGAATTCCATGTTACCCCATATGTGTAGCATACCACAGTGCTATGTACTCAATCATTATAATATGACATTGAATGATTCACATGAATTTAACAAACAACAAATGTTATGGTATTACAGATGATGCAGAATTACTTGGGACATATGATTATGCAATGGGTAAACTGAAAGGTAGTGAGTACAAATACACCTTTAAGCAGTTGGGACAGATTCAGACTATTACTCTGACTGTCACAGAAGATTGTATACCATTGGCTCTGCAATCAGTGGGCACAGATGAAGCTGGGACATGTAAGTTGATATGAGGAGAATATACCCATTTACAAGTACTGACATAACATTTTAGTCATCACCCTTGTAATAAAAACACAGGCCTCTTTGCAGTATATTAAAACACTGGCCACATTAACTGACAAATACATATATGTAGGCTTCGGTCATCTGGTTAACATCTGAGGTTACGATGTGAATATATATGGCTTGATTTCTTTATTTACTTCTGTGTGTTGTTTTTGTTTATTGTTTCAATTTTGTTGTTCTTTATGTGAATGAGGTGCTTAGTCATGGAACAAATGAAAGACAATAACCTTAGGAAATAGTATAAATAAAGAAATCAAACCATATTCACTGTGACTTGTGTGAATGGTCTTTGTTACTTTGTAGATGCATTGAGAGGAGCAGTCGATTTAGATAGGATTGTTTTCTACAAGTTGCTATATAAAGGCTTTTTATCACTTGCAGTTTTTACTTTACTACCAAAGTTTACAACAGAGATTGATTGTATCCTACTCTTTAACTATTTCCTATGCCGATTGTTATTGTTATCATCAATTTGCCTACCGTTTTCAGCTTAGCTTATCTTACTATTTCTTCGTACTGATGTGTCATTTATTTATTTTTATAGACTGCCTTATTTTTTTCCGTGTGATGTATATTGTATTTGTGATGCATAAGTATATATATTTCTCTGCAATCATGTAAATTTCCCGGCAACATAGATAGGATATGATCATTGTTGTTTGTATATTGTATGACAGGTGTAGCAAATGTTAGGCAAATGAGAGTAGGTGCCTTGAGAAAAGAAAATAATACACACCCCAAACATCCCTCTATAATAGAGGGGATGTGAGTACATCAGGTATTTATGTAAACACATTTATACAGGGACATAATACTTTCATTCTTTCAGTCGAATATACAATCGGTGGAACCTATGTTAACATCACTGAAGGAATCAAGGACCCATCAGTTTTTGATGTTCCATCGATTTGCTCCTATAAGGCAGCAGTTTCCCCATTGAAGTCAGGCCAAATGAAGTTCAACAATGTAGTGGAGATGAATATGGTAGGTAGTTTGATAGTGCATACAGTAGTTCAATGTAATAGGAATGTAAACACATTCTAGCAAGAGTTTCATAACTTGCACTGTCCTGTTACAGTGTAATGAACTCATCCAGTACCTCGGTTTCTCATACTATACTAAAATTATTCTGTTACATTGAAAAAAGCTTTTTAAAAATGGTAAAATGTTTGTTATTGTACATGCAATAACAAACATTTTACACATTATGTGCTTCTGCAATTTATTGAGTTACAAACAAAGACTTTGCAAGTAGGAAGTTATGATAAAAATTATTTTATAAATTAAAAATCCAAAGTGAATACACAGTCCTCATCCATATGGCCACTTTAAACCATAGGAATACCCATTCAAATCTGTCTAAGTGTATTTCACAACAATATTCACAACTAGTCTTGTTATTGCAAACTATAATGTCTTACTCTCGAGGATCTAGGAAAAGTACATTGTTGGCAAGTGTTACCAAAACTATACCTAAGTTACAATACGCCTTGTTTTATCTTTTTTGTCGTCCTGGTTTCCTGTGTATATCATCATTTATATCATATGTTTCTTTTGCCTTCTTATTGGCTGGCTATTAAGCATTGTTTCTATTCTTTTCTTTGTCTAGGACAATTGAGAAATGCAGCATGAAGTAGACCAAGCTAGTATAGACAATAGTGTTGTTAATGAAGCGAAGATATTGGCCCAGTCACACTCTTTTAAAATTATACTTTCATGTCTCTTACAAAATAAACAAAAAAAATTGTTCTGGTCAGTGTGGCCATCATCATACAGTCTGCAGATCCGTGGGGGAACACAAAAATAACCCTCCCTACATCAGTGAAGACAACTTCGCCAGTTATGAACAAGCAAATCCACATCCACATACGAACTTGCTCTAAAGTACTAATTTAAATAAAAAGAACAGTAACTGCCATTAATAGTAGACTAAGTGACTTGATCATGATTTGTTTAGAATGAAAACAATATAATATATTGATTAAATTTCCGTTGTATCACCAATTTAGACAAAATGTCTTGACCAGCAACAATTTTCCTAATCTTTAGCCTAGTATATCATACCTTTTCATCATAATAAAGGTGAAATGATGATACAACCATAAAAACAATGGCAAAAAGTCTTTGATGACTGATATTACAAATCATCATGTCTAAAATGTACGATGATGTCTGTAATAGTGCTAGACCCATGTCAAATTATCACTTGTAGGGAATCATGTCGCAAAGGCGGAATAAACGATAAATTGTACAGTTTTGTCATAAGCCAAAAATATATACAGGGTTGTCCTCAAATATATTATAGTCAGATATAAACTTTTGCTCATATGTGTTTCAGATTGTGTTACTAGAATTGTTTCCGTTTATATCCTCACAACAATAAACATATGTGATTTAATTGTATACACATGTAACAACGTTTTATGCATTAATTGCCTTAAAGCGGTTGAAGCAATAAATCCACTATGTTCAGAAAAATAATAGAAGGTGTCTCACCATCTGTCAAGTTTGAGTGGATGGACAAAATTGCAATGAGGCTTTGTATGAGCAATTTTTTTTGTATGCAAGATAATCATGAGCAATTGTTCAAAGCAAATTAATCGAAGTTATGTGTCCTAGGATCTCTGAATTAAAGAGGATTCAAAAAGATCTGTTCACTATTGATTTACCTATCTGGTGACGTGGTTGTTGGCGAAGAGCGTTCCACACTTCTAAGGATATCGTTACGATATTTCTGTGAGTGCGTTCGTAGAACAAATATTTCGAAATTTTCCTTAAACCAAACAACCCACTCTGATTAAAATCTGACTAGGTAAATACGATCTCTCACAGAACAAGAAAATGGAAAACAATTAAACCACAATAAATGAATCAGTGAAATAGAGGTAAATAAAGAAATGAAGCAGTCCTCACCACATCAGATTGACAGCAGACACAGTAAAAGCAACTATAGCAGCGTTACACTTTTTATAACTCGTTAAATTTGAGTAGGAACAGTGGGGCTGTATGATATTGCGAGTCGGCGAAATTAAACAAAATATGGCCAAAGTTGGGGCAATATGCAGATTTATATGAAACAATGCTCGATTATTCTTATTCTCGAAAATTTCTGAATACATTAAGAAAAGAAATATCAGCTGGGTTGAACATGTTGTGAGGTCCTCAAACGAAACTTTTACAAAACAAGTGGTGTTTGTGGATGAAAAGTTAAAGGAGGTCAGTTTCCATCACAAGACTGTATTTGAAAACGTTGTGAAGATTCAAACGGATAAAGGAAAGTCGATCGAAATATTTTTTTTGCGAGAGTGTTATCGTGGAAAGAACGGTGGTCAAACTAACTCTTCTAAATGAGTTTGTGTCTTTAAGGTCTGGAAGGAATATTAGGCTATGAATTCATGTATGTATGTTTATGTGCATGGGTATGCATGACCATACATTTGAATACAAGACCTGCTCTACATCTTTACATTGGTCCGGTGTTTGGAGAACGTTAAATTTAAATAGGCAACTTGCAAACCCGCCATGTTGAATATTGCATCATGGAAAATGTGATAATAAATACCAATCAATTGCTATTGTAAACAAATGTTGATATATTGTTTGTAACCACAAATAATAAATTCAAAGTTACCCTGACAATTGTGGGACGTTAATTTTATCAGTAGCTCTAGATTACGTATAACGATAACCACAGATAATCCCACAGTCCTTTTGCGTCTGAGCATGCTCAGTCTGGATTGCAAGTTCCCTATTGGTACCAATTAACCACGATGCACGATAGAGTTAAAAATACATTGGTGTGTGCATAAGTCTCACAAAAAGAAAGTATATCGCCAAGAAAGGCAAATGTCTGCATACATATCATTTCAATGTATATGAATGAATGAATGAATCTTTATTTCACCAAAGTTAAACAATCACGAAAGAAAAGACAAAAGTTCGAATACAGAAAAAAAAATGATAATAAAATATATTAACTCTGGTGGGGACCATGGAAATAGGTAAGCATACCTAGTCGTGTCCATGATCCAACCTACTACTTAAATTATAATACTTGATACGAGAAATAGTGAAATACAATGTAACTACTAAAAACTACTATTTACAAGAAATGTGAAAATAAATACAATGTGACTAGAGGGCTAATTGGAAAATGCGGATAAGTCTAAGTACAAAGGAACATTTGGCAAGTTACAAAAAAAAACATTACTCTGTGAAAAGATGTATTTTTAACTGTTTTTTTAATTGGTGTCTATTAGAAATAAGTTTTATTGTTGTTGGGAGTGAATTCCAGTGCTGAGTACAAGCATATTTGAAGTTGTGTTTGCTGACCGTGAGCTTTACCTTAGGGACTGGCAGGTTTCCACTGAGACATGAACGAGTTAAGTAATTGTGAGGCACGGGTTGGGGTATGTAATGGTGAAGATTACGGGCGTAATGACTGTTATTGAGGTCAAATAAGAACAAACAGGAATATTGTTTACAAAGCTTATGGATATTAAGAATACCAAGTCGGGAAAACAGGGGAGTGGAGGGGGCATCGAAACTAGAGAAAGTTATAAGTCTGACAAGCTTCTTTTGAAGAAGAAGGAGAGGTTTCAAAGTGGTCGAATATGTATTTCCCCAGATTTCTATACAATAGCTGAATTGGGGCAGGATGAGGCTGTTGTAAATTAAAAGAAGAACTGATTTTGGAACATAATGACGGATACGTGAGATAATGCCTATTATAGGACTAACCTTGTTACGTACTTTCTCAACATGAGATTTCCAAGTTAATGATGGGTCAATTGAGACACCCAAGTATGTGGCTGAGGATACACTTTCTATAGTTGTGTTGCCAATAGCCAGGGAACCATTAGCATTTACCTGTCTCTGTTGGGTTTTGATGATCATGTAATTGGTTTTATCTAAGCTAATAGTGAGTTTATTTGCGCGACACCACGCATACACCTTGTTAAAATGACCATTGATATCATTTAAATCAATGGAGGGGGTATCCATAAATCTGAAGAGGTTGGTGTCGTCAGCAAAAAGACGAAAAGTAAAGGCATCAGTTGAGGAGGTAATGTCATTAATGTATAAGAGAAAGAGAATAGATCCAAGTATGGATCCTTGAGGTACGCCACATTTCACCTGCATTGGGGATGACGAAATTCCATTTATATTAACCACTTGCTGTCGGTTTTCAAGATAGCTACGGAACCAGTGGAGAGTATGTCCTCTGATACCATAGTGGGATAGTTTTTGAAGAAGAATGTCATGATCAATCGTGTCAAAAGCTTTTTTTAGGTCAATAAATATACCGAAGGTAGTGTATCCATCATCCATTTTATCGGAGAGATCAGATACTAGGATACTATATATTCATTGACTATTACATAGTGCAGAATATTCTATTACGTGAACCCCAACTTCATTGATCATAACACGGCTTGTAGGCTATACTTGTAATGCTGACACATAGCTATCTATTTAAAAGGTATCTGGCCTTGAAAACTACATATTTGCTTTCATACTCATTGCAATATGCATACTTGTGTCCTTCCCACCTCCATACTTGTTACATGTACTGTCGAGTGACATTAAAAAGGGGAAATGATTAATGAAGTGATGACGTCACATACCTGGCCATGACTAAACCCAGATATACCATGTTTATTTAACTCCATTTGTCTCGGCGTTCCAATTATCAATTTAACTTAATAGTGACGTGTTTGATCTGTTTAAGAGCATTTTGCCAAGTTACTCATTAATATAGATACACTTCTAAGCAGACTGTCCCGATATTTGGTGCGTGGGTTTGTCTAAAAACTAACATGGGATTGGGACCAAATCATCTAGAATATAAATCAGTGAAAGCATACCAGATACTGGGATGATACTGTAACTTGGTGAGCTGAAAATAAATCTCTGACAGGTTTCATTGCACTGATATATTCATAACTTGTAAATACTGATTATAAATATTAAATACATGATGAAAACAAAGCTGGTAATATATATAGCTAACTTTTTATGGCACGGATACTAACATGTGGCGTTTTGTTACATGAAGTGAAACTATAAGTATACTGTAATTTTTCATATGAGTGCTAAAACAATTTTAAATGGTATGGCATATGCAACTATACTTTGAGAATTTTCCTCGGTGTTAGAATTCTGAACGAAAATTTCAATTATTTTCAGAAGAGGGCATTTTTTATCACCTTGACATGTTAAAATAACACCAGACAGCACTCTTTTAGTTGAAGTCCTTGAATTTCAACAAATTTATAGGGGCTCGAGGGTGGAATTTAGTTTTAATAAGTCATTTGTGTAATTAATGATTTTCAGTAATTATGCTTTATCTTAAGAATGCACTCTCCAAATCCAATATCACAATTGTCCATACTTCAACCATAAGCGCATATGTTAAATGTTTGTTGATGTAACTGTTAGAGTTGTTTGATTTGCATAATTAATGACTTTTAGTAATTAGTTAATTTTTTAAGAATGCATTTTTGCATGCATTGGTATAGTCTATAGGTTTCATGCATGGGGTTCAATATTTTGCATTTAGACAATGCGTGAAGAGCAATCTAATATACGCCCGCTCTTTGCCCTGGTGGATAAGTTTAGGCCCTATATCTGGTTTGATAACGGAATTAAGCTTATGGTTAGCGACATTTAATATTGTCGAATGGATGACAGGATTGTCACGCTGTACGTGTTTTTGTCAGTCATCGTTGCCTCTACAGTGGGTCACGCATCCATTGATCATACCAAAACAGCCTACAATCCCATCAATATGTAGAATGACATCATCAGCCATTATTACAACAGATACAGATTCTGATCACAATAGTTTCCACCAGTAGAGTCATCATAATCTGGTTTTGTGCGATAGATCCAGCCATTGCCAGTAAAAAGACCAAAGAATTACATAATTAGCAATGTGAAAAATAAACATAAAATTATAAATACATACATAGCCAGATTCAAGTTACCGTTCATCAGCTTTGTTTAATAAAACCTCTCAGCGGAAACCAATAAGAACTGCACATGCTACACTTTATAATAGCAAGATTGCATGAATACAGTTTCTTGTGACACTAAAATCACCAAAATCGGACGACTCTGTCAAATTATAGGTAAAATATAGAAATACATGAGATAATGGCGGCCATCTTGGGAAATGTCCGCCATCTTGGATTTCCATATGTCGAATTGGATGGGTTAAAAAATAACCTATAAGAAATACTTAGGCCAAATTCATAATTGTATCAACATTTAAAAGACTCCACCAAAAATCTGCTGTTATCTGCTCCAACAATTGCGGTCAACAGAAATCGTCCTAAACATAACATATGTTGATCCCTTGAAAATAATGGAACATTCCGAAGTACGTCACCAATGTTTACTGCACATGACCCCAGCATGATCGGATCATATGACCATAACGTCATATAGGACACAGACAGGTATTTGTTGAGCGATCGGTGTGTCACAGACTATGTAAAGGTCTGCAAGGCTAAATTTTGAGTTCAGTGCGCTCAGATCACCCGAACAACCATGAAGATTCTACTAATCCTGAGTTTTGTCGTTTACGCCACAGCTTCTATTTGCTGTCCCCCGTTTGAACAATACGAGTGTCGCATGAACGTACGTGGTGGTATCTACTACCCGGCGTATAAGTTTGCCGAATTGCAGGATACAAACATGAGTCTTCATGCCGATATCACAAACAAGAAGGTGGCCTTCGAAGAAACCATACGCAGTGGTGGTGGTACAGTGACGCACTTGAAGTCGATTACAGATTTCAACCAGGTATGCAACTAGCTCTGGATGTATATCTATTATCATGTATATACCTCATACCACTTCGCTAGTGGTGAGATGCTACGAAGTTCGACACATGTCGAACACAGGCACTTATTTCCCTAGTCCTGCTTACAGACGGTGCACGAGTCTATATTACTTACTTGACTCTAAGAGGGACAATTGTCAGAATCTAGTCTCGCATTACTCCGTGTGCAAGCAGGACTATTGTTTCCCGAGATATGTATCAGAATGTTTCTATCAGAATACGACAAAATGTCGACAATGTTGATAATATTGATTGACGTGTTTTAGCCAATTGTGTATGAAATTGAAAGGGGTAAAATAACGTTTCTGTGATCGCGCAAGTCCACTCACCGCGAGATACAGTTCGGGGATATTGTAATTTGTATATGATAAAGTACACACTGTCTTACCCCTTGCCAGGCTAGGTGATGATATGTAATACCATGGAAGTATAACCCACTTATACTTCCATGGTAATACTGAGTCCTGAGATAAAAGTGTACACACTGGGATGAGGACACACACAGCATGCAGTGTTCATGGCGAAACAAATAAGCCATACAAGTTGTATTACAACATTCACAAGCCTTGATATGGCTGAACAACGAGACGTCTCTTATATTATAGTGTAGCTCATATGAAGATATGTGTAAAATTCGTTTTTTAAATGTTTACCATTTCTTTTGAATGGTAATAGTTGTGCCCTCCTTACTGTGCAGTCAGTACTCCATTCATGATGCAGTGGTATGACTTATATGCTGCTGACAAGCGCCGGTCACCAGACACTCCGATTTTTAATACTACTGGCCACAACTATTTTTCTCCGTAATTTAATTAAGTTCTCCTCGTAATTTTGTCAAACTACTTTGGTCCGGGCCGTACTCTTGCATTTCATTCTTGAGACCATGGAGGCTTCCCGTATACTTCCATGTGCAGGCATATGATATGGTTTCTGACTTTGCCGGACTAGTTTTACTCTCAGACCAGTAAAAACATTGTCAGTGGTTTGAGTTTTACTTGAACTGCAAAGGTCAACCCAATTCACACTTTCTAAATCCCCCTTTGTCTTACACTATCCAATACTGATAAGGCTTCAGCTGCAACTCAGACAAGGAGTTGGTTATACCTCAGACGTTAGTGGTCTGACGTTATACCATAGACACTTGTCTGTTGTTGTACACCCCACCCCAAACCCTCACCCCACCCCACCACACAAACTGTAATATTAGCTCCGGTAGAGGACTGCTAATCCTGTACGTCAAACACCTAGTCAAATTTTGACAACTAAAGGGTATAAAGAAACATTCTGATACATATCTCGGGGAAACAAGTGCCTGTGGTGTCGAACCTGTAGTATATACATCCAGAGGTAGGAAGTGACATAAGAGCACAGAAGGGTGTGCATGCATGAATCCATGGCACACAGGCATTCGTGAAGTTGCTAGATCATAGAGAACTACGACAACGGAGATCGATGGTTAAACAGCAACTTTGTTGCTCGCTGTTCTGCCTGATGTGATGGCATCGTCGTGATTCTCTGTAAGCAAATTCAGGAGTGCCTCTGCATAAACCTATCATGATAGAGGGACTGTGATAGTAGTACATAGATCCGATAATATGCATATAATAGTCTCGATGCCAACTTGTTTTCTAACTTGGTAAGTGTGAGTTGAGGTGTAAATCGTAATGATACTGTATAGGAACTAGCCATTAATATGCATACACAACGTTAAAGTTATTTTGAAAGACTAGTTTAAAATGATTCTTTCAAGTTTGGATGGGACGATAAAATACTGAACAGGTGTGTGTGTGCTTGGAACTCAGTAGGCAAATATGCATTCAAGTCTCAGGTCTCAGGTTTTAACTAAATTGATTATCTATGGAGCGTTTTAAATGTTGCAGTCCCATAGAATATCATTATCACCTAGATGTTGTAAACATTCACTTTATGTTCTCTTTGGTTTCAGGGAGTGCAATACATGATTATTGATGGCACTACATGTACAAAATTTCCAATAGAAACGACCCTTGAGGATATAGCATGTATTCCAGGTATGTATGAATGAATGAATGTACAAAATGAATGAGTGAGTGAGTGAGTGAGTGCACGTATGTATGTATGTATGTATGTATGTATGTATGTATGTATGGATGTATATGTATGTATGTATGTATGTATGTATGTATGTATATATGTATGTATGTATGTATGTATATATGTATGTATGCATGTGTGTGTATTATATGCATGTGTGTATGCAAACATGTGTGTGTGTGTGTGTGTGTGTGTATGTATGTATGTGTGGGTAGGTGTGTGTGTGTGTGTGCGCGCACCAAAATTGTTATCATCACGATTTAATATTCATGTAGGTAATATTTTATAGTATACCCATCATGTACATGAATTCCATGTTACTCCATACGTTTAGCATACCACAGTGCTATGTCCTCAATCATTGTAATATGGCATTGAATGATAACAAATGTTATGGTATTTTAGATGATGCAGA
Source organism: Glandiceps talaboti (assembly GCF_964340395.1). Taxonomy (NCBI): domain Eukaryota; kingdom Metazoa; phylum Hemichordata; class Enteropneusta; family Spengelidae; genus Glandiceps; species Glandiceps talaboti. The sequence continues at coordinate 9,270,586 of NC_135556.1, read as the reverse complement.
ATTGCTTGGGACATATGATTATGCAATGGGTAAACTGAAAGGTAGTGAGTACAAATACACCGTGAAACAGTTGGGACAGATACAGACGTATGTAATGACTGTCACAAACCAATGCATACCCTTGGCTTTGCAAGTAGTGGGCGGAGATGAAGCTGGGACATGTAAGTTAATATGACAGAGAATATACTCATCTACTGTCAGTACTGACATACAATTTGATAACAGTTAGTACATACAATTTGATAACAGTTAGTGTAGTACCATACTTGTAATAAAAACACAGGCATCTTACCAGCATGTTACAACACTGTCAAATTAACTGACAAATACATGTGTGTATGTTTCAGTCATGCCGTTGAAATGTGAGGAAGTGAATATGGCTTGATTTCTTTAATTAACCACTGTGTGTTGTTTGTTTATTGTTGTATGTTTACATTTGTGATGTTCTTTATGTGAATGAGGTGCTTCATCATGGAACAAATGAAAGACAATAACGACAATAAACTTAAGAAATAGTGGTAAAGAAAGAAATCAAGCCATATTCATGGTGTCTTGTGTGAATGCTATTTTGTTACTGTGTAGACACACTGAGAGGAGCAGTCGATTTAAAAACAATTCGTTTCTACAAATTACTATGACATTTTTTTTACCACTTATAGTGTTTACTATACTTTAATTAAATACCAAAGTCACAACAGAGCCTGGTCCGGCTCTTTATCTATTTTCTATGCCGATTATAATTGTTATCATCAATTTGTCAACTGTTTTTTAGCTTAGCTTAACTTGTCTTACAATTTCTTCATATTAAATCTTACTGATGTGTTATTTCATTTATTTCTATCAGCTGTCTATTTTTGCATACAATGTATACATGTATTGTATATGTGATGTGAAATTATATATGTTTCTGTGCGAGCATATATATATATATCCCTCAGGCATTGATAAGTTATCATCTTGTCTTAAGTTATCTTGTTTGTATATGGTATAGTAGGTTGGCATGTTTTTAGGCAAGCATGAGTAGGTGCCGTAAGAAGTGACACCTCAGACATCCCTCTATCATAGAAGAGCTGTGAGTACATCATGTTTATTTAAAAAATATTTATACAGGGGACATGATATTTTTATCCTTTCAGTCCAATATACAACTGGTGGAACTTATGTGAACATCACCCCAGGAATCAAGGACCCGTCAATTTTTGATGTTCCATCAATTTGCTCCCATAAGGCAGCAGTTTCCCCATTGAAGTCAGGCCAAATGAAGTTCAACAATGTAGTGGAGATGAATTTGGTAGGTAATTTGATAGTGTTCACAGTAGTTCAATGTAAGGAATGTAAACTAATTCTAGCAAGAGTTTCATAACTTGCACTGTCCTGTTACAGTGTAATGAACTCTTCCAGTAAAGTTAAGTACCTCAGTTTCTCATACTTTACTAAAATTATTCTGTTAAAGTGACCATGTGGATGAGGATTGTGCATTTCTTTTGGATTTTTAATTTATAAAACAAATTTATCATGGATTCCTACTTGAAAAAGCAATGTGAAACAATGTTGACTAAGTTTGTATTTGTAACTCAATACATTGCAAAAAGCTTTTAAAAATTGGTAAAATGTTTGTTATTGTAAATACAATAACACATTTTACACATTTATGTACTTTTGCAATTTATTGAGTTACAAAGACTTCGCATGTGTTTTTTTATGTTAGAATTTATGATAAGAATTACTTAATGAATTAAAAAATCCAAAGTAAATGCATATCCTCTTCCATATGGCCACTTTAAACCATAGGAATATCCATTCAAATCTGTCTAAATGTATTTCACAAAAATATTCGCTAGGATCAACTTGTTAAAGCAAACTATAATGTCTTACTCTTGAGGATCTAGGAAAATTAGATTGTTCAGTGGTAACTTTTAACAAAACTATACCTACTTAAGTTACATACGCCTTGTTTTATCTTCTTTGTCATCCTGGTTTCTTGTGTATATCATCATTTATATCATATGTTTCTTTTGCCTTCTTATTGCCATGCTATTAACCATCGTTTCTATTCTTTTCTTTGTCTAGGACAATTGAGAAATGCAGCATGAAGTAGACCAAGCTAGTATAGACAATAGTGTTGTTAATGAAGTGATGATATTGGCCTAGTTATATATGCTTTTTATAACACCCGCACATTTACCTAGGGTTTTGCACATTTACTTTTTGTCAGTTGTTGTCGGTGGGCGAGTGGTTAAACCACTTGCCTCTTACCACTGCGGTCGGGGTTAGAAGCCCATTCAGGGTTCGATAAAATTTACCACGCTGTAAGTAAGAAGAGCGTCGTTCGGTTTTCCCCGGGTACTCTGGTTCCCTCCTGCATTAACACTGAACCCATGAGGGATGACCCTCACTGGACTTCTTGGGAGACAAGTGTTTATATGCTTAAAGAATTATCCAGTATAAATAAAGATTATTATTATTATTATTATTGTTATTATTATTATATTTTCCTATAATTCCATTGTCTAAATTGGACAGTGCCAAGTAAATGTTGACAACATCACAATTTTCTCATGTTAATGCAACTTTGAAATTCTTATTCTATAAGGCCTCATAAAACACCCTTTTTCCAGATATTCTAAATGTCTGTAATAGTGCTAGACCCACGTCAAATTATCACATGTAGGGAATCATGTCGCAAAGGCAGAATAAACGATAAATTGTACAGTTTTGTCATAAGCCAAAATTGGGGGGAAAAGAGATCTTATCTATATAGTCTATTTGACTTTCAATATATACAGGGTTGTCCTCAAATATTTTATAGTCAGATATTAACTTCTGCTCATATATGTTTCAGATTATGTTACTAGAATTGTATACATGTATATCCTAACAAAATTAAACATATGTGATTTAATATGGATACACATGTGACGTTTTATGCATTAATTGCCTTAAAGCGGTTGAAGCAATAAATACACTATGTTCAGAAAGATAATAGGAGGTGTCTCTCTGGCTGTCAAGTTTGAGTGGATGGACAAAATTGCAATGAGGCTTGGTATAAGCTTTATTTTTAGCACAACTGAACTGAGGTTCAGTAGTGCTATAGGGATCGCCCGGCCTCTGTCTGACTGCCAGTGTGTGTGGATGTGTGTAAACAACTTAAGTCAAAAACCGCTGAACCGATTGCCATGATATTTTGTGGGTCCATTATCTTGGGTGTCTAGTTGGGAAATTGTTCAAATCAAAATGATTGCATGACTTGGGTAAAAAAATGTGATTTTTGGTCAAAAAAGTTAAACTCAGAAACTACTGGGCAGATTGGTGGGAAATTTGGTGGGAACATTCTTAAGGGGGTGTAAAGTAAGATTTGTTCATGGCATGATAATGCCATCAGTAATATGCAAATTAGGGCTAAAATGTGTCTTTCTGGTTAAAAATATGTAATTCCAAATCTACTGAGCAGATTGGGCTGAAGTTTAATGGGAATGCATCTAGGGATCTATGGACAAAGAAATATTAAGCATACAATGATTCCATAAGTGATATTAGGTGTAAAAATGTTCATTTTTGGTCAAAAACTTATATCTCAAAAAGTACATGGTCAGTGAGTCTGAAACTTTGTGAGATGTTTCTGAAAGTGTTATTCTGCAGATTTTCTTCAAAACATTTTGACAAATTGGCAACCATGACCATGCCCTTAGCAACAACCAAATGGCAGCATTTTTGGCCAAATAACATCATCATCTGGGAGGCAAGTGAGTAAACATTCAAAAAAATGTATGCAAATTCGATAGCGACCATGACCACGCCCATAGCAACAGCCAATCGGTCGTGTATTTCACAAAGGTAACAACAGGGTTTAATAGACAATTGAATAAACATTCAAAAAATGTATGTAAATATGCCTAGCAACAAGACCACACCTATGGCAACAGCCAAATGATCACGTATATTGCAAAGATAATATCAGGAATTCATAAACAAGTGAACAAAAACATACACAAATGTATGCGAATATATCTAACAACATGACCACGCCCATAGCAACCGCCAAATGATAGCATACATCGTAAAGATAGCAACATGGTTGGAGAGGCAACTGGATAGTCATTCAGCAAATGAACACCTATTGTTAGCATGGACTAACATATTGATAAACATTTTTAACAACTGTACAGTTGTGCTACAACGCCATTGGCGGTATTTATTGTATGCAAGATGATCATGAGCGATTGTTCAAAGCAAGGTAATCACAGTTATGTGTCTTAGGATCTCTAAATTAAAGATGGTTCGAATTCAAAAAGATATTTTGACTTTTGATTTACATATATCTGGTGACACGTGGTTGTTGGCTTAGAGAGCTGCCAGGCTTCGAGGTATATTGTTCCAAGATTTTTGTGAGTGCGTTCGGTAAACAAATATTTCGAAATTTTCCATGATCCAAGCAACCCACTGTGATTAAAATCTGACGTGGTAAATACGGCTCTATTTCTTTCCCATGTGGAAGAAGACAATCACTCGATCCCGAAACAAGAAAATCGGAAACAATTAAAGGACAAAAACGAATGAAATAGGGGTAAATAAAGAAATGAAGCAGTACTCACCACATCAGATTTTAATCAGATTGACAGCAGACACAGTAAAAGCAACTATAGCAGCGTTAAACTTTTTATTACTCGTTAAATTTGAGTAGGAACAGTGGGACTGTATGATATTCCGAGTCGGCGAAATTAAACAAAATATGGCCAAAGTTGGTGCAATATGCAGAAAGTGATATAGATTTGAATGTTATGTGCCTATATGTGACAAACAACAATGTGCTTCATGGTATTTATACGCATGACCATACATTTGAACACGGGACCTGCTCTATATCTTTACATTGGTCCGGTGTTTGGAGAACGTTATGCTTAAATTGCTACCAATAACCCCAGTACACGATAGAGTTACAAATACTTTGGCGTGTATAGTGTACAAGTCTCACAAAAAGAAAGTATATCGCCAAGAAAGGCAAATGGCTCAATGTGTATATTTATTGACTATTTACATAGTGCAGAATGTTCTATTACGTGAACCCCAACTTCATTGAACATTACACGGCTTGGAGGCTATACATGTATTTATAATTATTGTGGTTGCACATATTAGCTATCTATTAAAAAGTATTTCGCCTTGAAAACTACATATTTGTTTCATACTCATTGTAATATGCATACTTATGTCCTTCCCACCTCCATGCTTGTGTACATGTACTGTCTTGTGACATTAAGAGTGATGTCTTGTACCACTATCAAGATGATCCAATGACGACAGGTAAGTGTATCGTGGTGTTACGTCATACACCTGACTATGACAAAACCCAGATATACCATGTTTATTTAACTCCATTTGTCTCTGCATTCCAATTGTCACTTTAACTTATTAGTGACGGCTTTGCCAAGTTACTCATTAATACAGATACGCTTCTGCCTTCTGGGTAGATTGTTCCAATATTTGGTGCGTGAGTTTGTCTTAAAAACTAACATGATCCTAGTGGTACACTCGATGGTCTGTGTCTCGACTCTCTCACAGTCCTCAGAGCTTCACACCGCTTGTATGTATCAATATCTACCACATAAGGGGCGACATCAATAGTTCAGTGTAAATTAAAAAACTAAGCTATTTTACTCGGGGGGGGGGGGCATTTTGGTTCTCATACTACAAAATCGGTGTTACTTTTAATGAATGTTTTGTACCCATACATACAAATATTTCTTTTGGAAAATGAAAGAATTAAGAAATGGAAGAATGCTTGCTATAGTACGTAAATGCAATAAAGTAAAGTGTCAACAAAAAATGTATTTCCTTTACCCAGTATTATATTCATAACACTCACTACATACCAATACATACTGATTTGCAATTGATTAGTGTGGTTTGAAGCAATTTTCAATTTTGGCCAATTTAGTTTTTTTTTTTTTTTGGGGGGGGGGGTCTGAGGCCTAAGTATAAGAATTTAGTTTTTTATCCTACATCTAATAGGCCTGGCGGAATATATTAAGTTAAGGCCCCTATATTTGGTTTGATAACGGAATTAAGATTATGGTGTTTATTTCACATGATCCCAGCATAATCCGATCACATGACAATAACGTCATATAGTTATGACAGGTATTGGTTGATCTATGTGTGAGGGTGTCCCGTCACGGCGTACCTTACAGACTATGTAAAGCTCTACAAGGCTGATTTTTGAGTTCAGTGCGCTCAGACCATTCGAACAACCATGAAGGTCCTACTAATCCTGAGTTTTGTCGTTTATGCCACAGCTTCTATTTGCTGTCCCCCGTTTGAACAATACGAGTATCTTATGAACTTACGTGGTGGTATCTACTACTCAACAGTACAGTTTCATGCATTGCAAAATGCAAATTTGATTCTTCATGCCGATATCACAAACAATAAGGCGGCCTTCGAAGAAACCATACAGACTAGTGGTACAGTGATGCACTTGAAGTCTATTGCAGATTTTAACCAGGTAAGCGACTAGCCCGGGGTGGGGTACTTGGGTGGGTAATGGGTACATATATACCCTGGTGACCAAAAATAACAACAACAAACTCCACAAAAATTAAAAAATTAGTGGTCAAAAATCTACATTTTCACGTTACACGTACATGCTTCAGTCATCGCTAGTTCATCGGCTGCCCAGGGCCGGGGGGGGGGGGGGGGGGCTACTTCCGATAAAGATTACTGAAAACAACCCCTTGAAACAACCTTATTCAAAATATGGGGTCAAAAGTCATACGTGCATTCATAGAGGTGGGTCAAACCTCTACATAATTCTTTAAAAATCAAGACTCAAAAGTCTACATCAGTAGGAGGGGGGGGGGGTCAAAACCGTGGTACATACGTATACCCTCCCGGGCGACTAGCTCTGAATTATATGCTATAAGGTTCAACACATGTCGAACACAAGCACTTGTTTTCCGAGATGTGTATCAGAATGTTTCTATCACCTGTACTGTATCAGAATACAATAAAATGTCGATAGTATCGATAATATTGACGTATTTTAGCCAATTGTGTATGAAAGGGGTAAAATAACACTTGTTTCTGTGATCGTGCAAGTCCACTCACCACGAGATATAGTCCGGGAATATACGGTCTATAGAAACATTCTGATACATATCTCGAGAAACAAGTGCCTGTGGTGTCGAGCCTCGTAGTATATACATCCAGAGGTAGTAAGCGACATGAGAGCGCATGGGAGGGGGTTGCATGCATGAAGCCACGGACCATAGGCGTTCGTGAAGTTGCTAGATCATAGAGAACAACGACAACGGAGATCTTCGACGGTTAAACAGCAACTGTGTTGCTCGCTGTTCGGCCTGACGTGACGGCCTCGTCGTAATTCTCTGTGATCAGCAACTTCACGAGCGCCTCTGCATAAACCTATCGTGATAGAGGGACTGTGATATAGTAGTACATATACATGTAATATAGTCTGGATGCCAACTTGCTTTCTAACTTGGTAACTGTGAGTGGAGGTGTAAATCGTAATGATACCGTATAGGAACTAGACTTTAATAATAATATTTGCTTCACAAAGCTATTTTAAAAGACTGGTTAAAGGTAAAATGATTCTTTCAAGTTTGGATAGGACGATAAGATACTGAACACGTGTGTTTTCTGTGCAAATACACATTCAAGTCTCGGGTCTCAGGTTTCAACTAAATCGATTATCAGTTTTTTACGGCCGGGGGTGGGCTGGTGAGTTCTTCTTCATGTTGTACTTAAAAACAGTGACCCCCTGCGATCCATCAACAAAACAATCCACCCCCCCCCTTTCCCTGACAAATAAAAAACACACTGACCCCCCCCCCCCCCTGACATCTGTTGACAAGAAATATTCTTCTTGTTCTTGCAAAAGACACTTTAGATTCTCAAAGCACAACACAGCACACTGCATAGTTAATTTTACTTGTTGCATTTACTGAAGTGTATCTGGTGAATTGCTATCCCAAATCCATTGCTTCACATATACAAAGCTCTTTACACAGGAACCCTATGAGAAGAATGATTGTCTGTTCATGGACATGCAAAATATTCATGGTTTAGTAACCAAAAGTTCTAGGATATCTCTTAGATTGAGTGAACTATTACCATTATAGATTAATTCAGCTAATTGTAATGTACAATATTAGAAATGGAGTTAATATAATTGTAAATTTACCTGGGGGTTTCAGTAAGTTTCTGGAACTGGAAAAAAGTATGGGGAGAAGTGCACGCTACGCGCGTGCATGCCTGCTATACAAGTGCGGGGGTTGGGGGGTTGGGAGGGTGTCCCCTCCCATGGTAAGAGCTCAGTTTTTGAAAAATGAACACCTTTTAGAGGCAGACCATTTAGAGCACCATCGAAGTAAAACACAACTTAGTTATATCATAAAATTATCACTAATGTTGGGGTTTCAAAAGTTTAAATCATTTCAAGTCGTGCCCCGCCTGTGGCATGGGGAGGATTTTGGAGGGGTAGTCGCCCCTCCCATGTAAGAGCTTTTTGGAAAATGAACATCCTTTAATTTGGAGGCCATTTAGAGCACTATTCGGAAGTGAAACACAACTTAGTTATACCATTAAAACTATCACTAATTTTAGGGGTTCGAAAGTTTAAACCATTTCAAGTCATACTGACACAAATAAAAATATAAAAAGATCAAGTAGAAAGTGAGAAAATTTGAGGAAAACATGCACAGTGGAGGTCAGTTACCATTTAGAGATACAAATTCATTACAATATTTGAAAGTGTGTCTCTATTGGCTATGTTTGTGTACAATTCAACATGTTCAGGTCAATGGAGGCACAGATTTTACAGTCAGTCCATCCAGTAAATTTCAAGGTATTTCATTTCTTATGTGATACGTGTACAGCTACACATGCACCACATGGTGATTAGATACAATGCAACCAATGACCTGCAATATTGAGAAGTCATTTCTAACAAAACTGCTGCTTAAAAGATGCAATGTTATGATTCCATGTAATATGCTTGGGATGTATCAAGAGACAAAGAGTTTATGTTATATTTGAACGTATATTTATAGCCATTGTTTATGGTTTATTGTATGCACATATATTTGTTGTATGGAAATTTAAGTATAGCAGGGTGGTTCATGATATCGTTCAGTTTTTGAAAATAAGGTGACCCCCCCCCCCTTTATTCACTTTGTAAAAATGATGACCCCCCCTCTTTCAGTCCCAAATTGAGGTGCCCCCACCCTGATTTACCCCCTCCCCCCCCGGCCGTAAAAACTGATCGCTCCCTAATGATTGCAAACAGTCCCATGCAATATCATTATCACCTAGATGTTGTAAACATTCACTTTATGTTCTCTTTGGTTTCAGGGAGTGCAATACATGATTATTGATGGCACTACATGTATAAAATTACCAACAGAATCGACACTTGAGGATATTGCATGTATTCCAGGTATACATGAATGAATGTACAAAATGAATGAATAAGTGAGTGAGTGAGTGAGTGAGTGGATGTGTTTTTATGCATGTATGCATGTATGCATGTATGTATGTATGTATGTATGTATGTATGTATGTATGTATTATGTATGTGTATGTATGTATGTATGTATGTATGTATGTGTGTGTATGTATGTATAGCATGTAAGTATACTATGTATGTATGTATGTATGTATGTATGTATGTATGTATGTATGTGTGTATGTATCGTGTGTATGCATGTATGTATGTATGTATGTATGTATGTATGTATGTATGTATGTATGCATGTATGTGTGTATGTATACTATGTATGTATGTATGTATGTGTGTGTGTGTGTGTGTGTGTGTGTGTGTGTACCAAAATTGTTATCATTACAATTATCCATGGAGGTAATATATTTATGGTATACCAATCATGTACACAAATTCCATGTTACCCCATACGTTTAGCTTACCACAGTGCTATGTACTCAATCATTGTAATATGGCATTGAATGATTCACGTGAATTTAACAAACAACAAATGTTATGGTATTTTAGATGGTGCAGAATTGCTTGGGACATATGATTATGCAATGGGTATACTGAATGGCAGTGAGTACAAATACACCTTTAAGCAGTTGGGACAGATACAGACTTATGTAACGACTATCACAGAAGATTGTATACCCTTGGCTTCACAAATAGTGGGCGGAGATGAAGCTGGGACATGTAAGTTAATATAACAGAGAATATACTCATCTACTGTCAGTTCTGACATACAGTTTGATAACAGTCAGTACCACCCTTGTAATAAAAACACAGGCGTCTTGGCAGCATGCTACAACACTGTCAAATTAACTGACAAATACATGTGTGTATGTTTCAGTCATGCGGGTAAAATCTGAGGTAGTGATGACTTGATTTCTTTATTTAACCTCTCTGTGTTATTTGTTTATTGTTGTTTGTTTACATTTGTGTTGTTCATGGAACAAATGAAAGACAATAACGACAATAAACTTAGGAAATATTGTAAATAAAGAAATCAAGCCGTGTTCACGGTGACTTGTGTTAATGGTGTTTTGTTACTTTGTAGACACACTGAGAGGAGCAGTCGATTTAGAAACCGTTGGTTTCTACAAATTACTATAGAAAGTTTTTTTACCACTTTTAGTGTTTAATACCAAAGACACAACAGAGCCTTATCCGGCTCTTTATCTATTTTTTATGCCGATTATCATTGTTATCATCAATTTGCCAACTGTTTTTAGCTTAGCTTAACTTGTCTTACAATTTCTTCATAATCTTACTGATGTGTTATTTCATTTATTTTTATCAACTGTCTATTTTTGTGCTGCATACGATGTGTATATCCATTGTATTTGAGGTGTGAAATTATATATGTTTCTGTGCGAGCATATATATGTCCCTCAGGCATTGATAAGTTATCATCTTATCTTAAGTTATCTTGTTTGTATATGGTTGAGTAGGTTGGCATGTGTTTAGGCAAACATGAGTAGTTGCCGTAAGTAAGAAGTGACATCTCAGACATCCCTCTATCATAGAAGGGCTGAAAGTACATCATGTTTATTTTTTTTAAACATATTTGTACAGGGACATGCTATTTTTATTCTTGCAGACCAATATACAACTGGTGGAACCTATGTTAACATCACTGAAGGAATCAAGGACCCATCAGTTTTTGATGTTCCATCAATTTGCTCCCATACGGCAACAGTTTCCCCATTTCCCCATTGAAGTCAGGCCAAATGAAGTTCAACAATGTAGTGGAGATGAATATGGAAGGTGATTTGATAGTGCAAACAGTAGTTCAATGTAATCGGAATGTAAAGATATTCTAGCAAGCGTTTCACAATGAACTGTCATGTTACAGTGTAATGAGCTCATCCAGTAACATTCAGGTGAGATGTGGATACACAGTCTTATACAAATTGGCAAAGAATCTGTGCTTGCAAATCATGGTGTAATTAATATTTGATGACTGAGTGATGCGACAAATCATAACGTCAAATGTACCAAGAAATGTTCATGTCAATGAAAGTAACGTGTACACTTCAGTGATGTCTATAATAGTGCTTGACCCACGTCAAATTATCATTTGTAAGGAATCATGTCACAAATGTGGAATAAACGACAACTTTTACAGTTGTGTCATCAGCAAAAAATGAAATAAGCAACACTTGAATATATATAGTCTATTTTCACATGACTTACAATTTACACAGGGTTGTCTGCAAATATATTATAGTTAGATATTAACTTCTCCTCATGTGTGTTTCAAATTATATTACTAGAATACGTTTATATCCTCAAAATACTAAACATGTGATATTGTACATCTGACAACGTTTTGTGCATTAACGCTTATAGCAGTTGAAGCAATAAACCAACTATATTCAGAAAGATAATAGAAGGTGTCTCGCTGTCTGTCAAGTTTGAGTGAATATGGACAAAATTGCAAAGGGGCTTGCTTGGTATGAGCATTATTTTTTGAGCGATTGTTCAAAGCAAATTAATCTCAGTTATGTATAGGATCGCTGAATTTAAGATTTACGTATCTGGTGACATGTGCATGGTTGTTGACGAAAAGAGTTCCACACTTCTAAGGATATTGTTACGATATTTGTGTGAGTGCGTTGACAGAACAAATATTTCGTAATGTCTGTATGTCTGTCTGTATGTATGTATGTATGTATGTATGTATGTATGTATGTATGTATGTATGTATGTATGTATGTATGTCTGTCTGTCTGTCTGTATGTATGTATGTATGTATGTATATATGTATGTATGTATGTATGTATGTATGTGTGTGGGTGGGTGGGTGGGTGGGTGTGTGTGTCTCTCAATGCACAATTTGCAACTACTAAATAATTATGTGTCAAAGAGGGGATTTTACTCAAAACATTCATGCAAGGCAGGGGGGGGGGGGGGTTCTGGATTTTCAATACAAGTTCTCCGAGCCCCTAGGTCATAAATAGTGACGGCCTACCCTGATAATAGCAGTAGTTCACGTTAACGAATGGTCTGTCCTATGTAATCGACGAGGGCGCACAGAACAATGATATTTTTAGCGATGCGAAGCTCCGAGGACTGTGAGAGAGTCTAGTCTAGTCCGTGTCTACTTTACACTTGACAAGGAATTTTCATTTACACCAACACAGGTCCGGGATTAATCGCACGTTTCGGGAAATTAAACTAAGTTCGTACACCGTCATTGTTTTAAGCCAAGATTACTACTCAGAAGTCGGTCTCAGATCTTAGACTAGTTATTTAGCAATTTTGCTCTCCTCCACCCCAAATTCAAAACCAGTTAATCGTCTAGATCCACTGCAGCCTGATTTCTAGTACTTCCTTAGCGTTTATTATGCATTCCCTATTCTAATACGTTTGCATATCTCAGCCTCTACTGGTTAAAATAAAATCATAAAAATGATTGTATGAAAATTAATACTGGATAATTAAATTTAAACGCATGGAAGTTGATAATACGCTAGTCCAGAAACTTAAACATTCTGAATAGTGTATCTGAATAAGCATGTTTTTCGTTCAACATTCGATAATATCATATCAAGTATTGTTATGATAATAAGGAAATACTACGGTTTGTTGTCATAATATAAGCGTTTGTCACTAAATTACTAAGTGTCTATAAAACTTGAAATGAGGAAAACTTAACAACTATATTGAAACAAAAGAAATGGGAATTAGCTTTAATTTGTAACCCGAGCAACCGTGACAATGTAAATCAACTGTAGTGGTGTTAACTGAAAAAAGACATTCAATTTTAGTACAATCAATTATTTCCTTCCGTAATGGGAAGGTGATGGGATATGTGTCTGCCTGCCTGTATGTATGTCTTTCTGTCTGTCTATCTCTCTATCTGTGTCATCGTTTTCTCACAAAATGGCTGACAAAATTCAAACGAAATTTGGTGCACATATCTTTTGTGTAATGGTTAGAACTGTTAAGGTATTGGTATACATGCCATCAATATTACCGAGTCATTTTTGCATGATTAACTATTTTCAGTGATTAGGCCATACCTTAAAATGCACAAGTCAAATTAATATAACTGATTACATACACCAAATATAACAACGTGCATTATAACGCAGGGGTTCCAAGAAGCTTGTTGATGTAACTTTCAGTTTTAATGATTCATTTGCATAATTAATGATTTTCAGTATTAGTATATCTTTTAAATGCACACTTTAAAATTCATTATTAATTTGGTACATACTTCAAACAAAAAGTTAATCACATGTTCTGGAAAGCTTGTTGATACAGATCATAGTTTTAATGAGTCATTTGTGTAATTGATGATTTTTAGTAATTAGACTTTATCTTAAGAATACACTCTTCAAATCCAAAACTTTAAACATAACATAAATTTATATGTAAAATGTTTGTTGTTGTAACTGTTAGTTATATTTCATTTGCATAATTAATGATTTTTAGTAATTAGGTTATATTTTAAGAACGCACACTTCAAAATTCATATAATTTGATGCATGCATTGATATAGTCTATATGTATCATGCATGGGAGTTCAATATTTTGTGTTAAGACAATGGGTGTAAGAACAGCAATCTAATATACGCCCGCTCTTTGCCCTGGCAGAATATATTAAGTTCAGGCCCCTATATCTGGTTTGATAACGGAATTAAGCTTGTGGTTAGCGACATTTATTGACAGGATCGTAATTACGCTGCGGTTTTTTTCAGTCATCGTCGCCTCAACAGTGGGTCATGCATCCATTGATCATACCAAGACAGCCTCCAATCCCATCAATATGTAGGATGACGTCATCAGCCAATATGAGAACAGATCCATACAGAGTCTGATCACAATAGTTTCCTCCAGTAGAGTCGTCATAATCTGGTTTTATGCGATAGATCCACACATTACCTGTAAAAAGACCAATGACTTACAGTTAGCAATATGAAAAATAAACATAGATTTATGAATACATACGTATAGCCGGTTTCAAGTTACCCTTCCACGGCTCTGTTTAATACAACCTCTTAGAAACCAATCAGCACTGGACATGCTACACTTTAAAATAGCAAGATTGTATGAATACAGTTTCTTGTGACACTAGGATCACCGAAATCGGACAACTCTGTCAAATTATAGGTAAAATATGGAAATTCATATGAGGTAATCTTGGATTTTCAAACGTCCAATCGGATGGGTTCAAAAATAAACTATAAGGAATATTTAGGCCAAGGTCATGCTTGTATCAAAATTTGAAAGACTCCACCAAAAATCTGCTGTTATCCACTCCTACAATTGTGGTCAACAGCAATCGTCCGAGACACAACATATGTCGATCCCTTGAAAACAATAATGGAACATTCCGAAGTACGTCACCAATGTTTATTTCACATGATCCCAGCATGACCCGATCATATGACAATGATGTCATATAGTTCTGAAAGGTATTGGTTGACCAATGTGTGAGGGCGCCCCGTCACGGCGTACCTTATACAGACTATGTAAAGGTCTGCAGGGCTGAGTTCAGTGCGCTCAGACCTCCGAACAACCATGAAGATCCTACTAATCCTGAGTTTTGTCGTTTATGCCACAGCTTCTATTTGCTGTCCCCCGGTTGAACAATACGAGTGTCGTATGAACTTACGTGGTGGTATCTACCACTCGACAACACAGTCAGCCGAATTGATGAATGCAAATTTGAGTCTTCATGCCGATATCACAAACAATAAGGCGGCCTTCGAAGAAACCGTACAAACTAGTGGTACAGTGACGCACGTGAAGTCGATTACAGATTTCAACCAGGTAAGCGACTAGCCCGGGGGGGGGGGTTACTCGGGTTGGTAAGGGACCAGTCAGTTTATTTGGCTGGGGGGGGGGGGGCGGTGGATTTCACCCTGTTTTTGAAATTGAAAATTGTGGCTAGGACGGTCATTGTATTTTCTATAATGGCATATAGCCTTGTTCGAAATGTGGTACATGTAAATATTCGTTCTTGTCCCTGCTTCTTAAATGAATTCTTTAATATTACTTATTAGTTCAAACATAACTATAAATATATACATATACATATGTATATGTATTACCTAGCTACCACACTAGTTACAGAACATGTCATGTATATGCTTGGCTGTTTCACAATCAATGCTTCACTTATATTGCACTTTGGGGCAAAAGTGAACTTGAAGGTTTCGTAATGGTAATCTTAGATAGTTTATAAAAGAAGTTAATTTAAAATGATCTACTCGTCACTATGAACTTGTCAAGGGATTAATACACTTTCTATTTTGGACAACACATGTTATCGACACTACAAATCACCTCATCTCATCAGATTCCAGTTTCTATTATACACTAGGTATGACCACCTAAAGTTCTCTAACCTAACGAAGACTTTACTATACATACAATATTAATGCCCCTATACCAATGTTGCGGGCCTATTTTTATGTGACATGAGAAACTCATTTAGAACTTACATTTACGTTAGATTTTCGAAGCTTGGAAATATTACCTCAAAGGCTATGAATAACCTAAACAATGCCTTATAATAATTAATAGAAACAAAACACTACAGATCTGCCAGGGGAAAACCCCCAATGACTCCCTCACCCCCAGAGGTCACTCATGCAATCAACCAACGATCAGATGCACCAACAACCTTTTTAATGTCAAAATGGTATTAAACTTTTTTTTCTTAAATATTTTCACCCTATTCTAATTTCAGATGATATTGTCTTTTAAAGATGTGAAACGTTTACCAAGATAGTCCAAAATTGCCTTAAACTCCAAATCTTCCCTACCAATGATACTACCATTAGATGTGCTGACCTTTACTACATGTATATGATGACGCCATTTAACTTTTAAGAACATATTTCAACCCTGTGTAAGTTATATAGTTTCTGATACTTCATGGTGCTGTCTTGTAAAGCATGGATTAAGTTATTGCTTGAAAGGGTCTGAATAGCCTATAGTAACTATTGGCTTTAAGAGTAAAAATCATCCAGGGCTTCTAGAGGGAGACCTCTCGGACCCCCCCCCCCCCACATGAAGTGGACATATCCCAGTCTCAAGCCCTTCCCCGCTTACTGTCAAGATGCTATAAAAGTATATTTCAAAAGTATTTCAACCCTATGTAGTTGCTTTTTACATATTGGTGTTGTCTTGTAAAGCTTGGAAATTATTGTCTCAAAATTGACTTTTTTATAGTAAAAATACTCCTGGCCTTCTAGGGGGAGACCCCTCATAAGAAATGTACATATTCCCTTCTCAAGCTTTCCCCCTACCTTTCACTGTCAAGATGCTATTAAACTCCTTTTGGAATATATTTACCCTGTGTAGACAACAATTATAATTATGATATTGCTAACCCGGGTTCTTATAAAGTAGATGCAAGACAGTCAAGTGGTCCACACTGAGTCACGATCAAAAATACATGTCATGTGAATATCATATATGGGGGTTCATCATATTTTTGAATTAAGTCATAGGGGGTCAGTCTGCTTTTGGTTTTACAGATAGGGGGGTCAGTGACATTTTGTCTGCCCGATTTAAGAATCCACCCCACTAAAAAGTCTACATTATAGCCAGAAAAAGGGGTCAAATGTCATGAGTTTTGAACACTTTTGATACACTTTCACGTTACACGTACACGCTTCGATCGGCATTGGCTGCCCAGGGCCGGGGGGGGGGCGCCTACTTCCGATAAAGATGACTGAAAACAATCCCTGGAAACAAGCTTGTTCACTGAATATGGAGTCAAAGGTCGTACGTGCATTCATCATAGAGGTGGGTCAAACCTCTACAATAATGCTGTAAAAATCAAGACTCAAAAGTCTACATGAGTCGAAAAAGGGGGTCAAAACCGCGGTACATACGTATATACCCTTTCTATGGGAGTACCCCCCCCCCCCGACCCCGGAGCGACTAGCTCTGGATATATGCTACGACGTTCGACACATGTCAAACACAGGCACTTGTTTCGCGAGATATGTATCAGAATGTTTCTATCACTGTATCAGAATACAATACAATGTCGATAATATTGATAATATTGACGTGTTATCTAAGTATATACATCCAGAGGTAGTAAGACCGCACGGGGTGTGCATGCATGAACCCACGGACCACAGGCGTTCGTGAAGTTGCTAGATCACAGAGAACAACGACAACGGAGATCTTCGACGGTTAAACAGCAACTGTGTTGCTCGCTGTTCGGCCTGACGTGACGGCGTCAACGTAATTCTCTGTGATTAGCAACTTCACGAGCGCCTCTGCATGAACCTATCGTTATAGGGACTGTGATATAGTAGTACATAGATTTCATAATAATATACATGTATCAGTCTGGATGCCAACTTGCTTTCTAATTTGGTAACTGTGAGTGAGTGGAGGTGTAAATCGTAATGATACCGTATAGGAACTGGACTTTAATATGCATACACAACATTAAAGTTATTTTGAAAGACAGGTTAAACTTTTAAAATGATTCTTTCAAGTTTGGATGGGACGATAAAATACTGAACACGTGTGTTTTCTGTGAACTCGGTAGACAAATTAAATATGCATTCAAATCTCAGGTCTCGGGTTTCAACTAAATCGATTATCCACTTAGTGTTTTAATTGTTGGTTGTCTTTTTGTGGTTGTTATCTAAAATTTCACTCACATGATGTAATTTGTAGTGCAAGTTAAATTAATGATTATATGCAGTCCCATAGAATATCATTATCACTTAGATGTTGTAAACATTCACTTTATGTTCTCTTTGGTTTCAGGGAGTGCAATACATGATTATTGATGGCACTACATGTATAAAATTACCAATAGAAACGACACTTGAGGATATTGCATGTATTCCAGGTATGTATGAATGAATGTCCAAAATGAATAAATTTATGAGTGAGTGAGTGAGTGAGTGAGTGACTGAGTGAGTGAGTGAGTGAGTGAGTGAGTGAGTGAGTGAGTGAGTGAGTGAATGCATTATATATGTATGTATGTATGTATGTATGTATGTATGTATGTATGTGTGTATGTATTTATGTATGTATGTATGTATGTATGTATGTATGTATGTATGTATGTATGTATGTATGTATGCATTTGTGTATGTATGCATGTGTGTGTGTGTGTGTGTGCGCGCGCGCACGTGCGCACGTGCACCAACATTGTTATCATTACGATTATCCATGTTGGTAATATTTTATAGTATGCCCATCAAGTACACGAATTCCATGTTACCCCATACGTTTAGCATACCACAGTGCTATGTACTCAATCATTGTAATATGGCATTGAATGATTCACGTGAATTTAACAAACAACAAATGTTATGGTATTTTTAGATGGTGCAGAATTGCTTGGGACATATGATTATGCAATGGGTAAACTGAATGGTAGTGAGTACAAATACACCGTGAAACAGTTGGGACAGACACAGACTTATGTAATGACTGTCACAGAAGATTGCATACCCTTGGCTTTGCAAGTAGTGGGCGGTGATGAAGCTGGGACATGTAAGTTAATATGACAGAGAATATACTCATCTACTGTCAGTATTGACATACAATGTGATAACAGTCATTACCATACTTGTATTAAAAACACAGGTCTTTACAGCATGTTACAACACTGTCACATTAACTGACAAATACATGTGTGTATGTTTCAGTCATGCGGTTAAAATCTGAGGTAGTGAATATCACCCGATTTCTTTATTTAACCTCTGTGTGTTATTTGTTTATTGTTGTTTGTTTACATTTGTGTTGTTCTTTGAGTGAAGGAGGTGCTTAGTAATGGAACAAATGAAAGACAATAACAACAATAAACTTAGGAAATGATGTATTAAAATAAAGAAATCAAGCCGTATTGACGGTGACTTGTGTAAAAGGTCTTTTGTAGACACACTGGGAGGAGCAGTCGATTGATTTAGAAACAATTGGTTTCTATAAATTACTATAGGAAGGTTTTTTACCACTCGTAGTGTTTACTATACTTTAATATCAAAATCACAACAGAGCCTAATCCGGCTCTTTATCTATTTTCTATGCCGATTATCATTGTTATCATCAATTTGCCAACTGTTTTTTAGCTTAGCTTAACTTGTCTTACAATTTCTTCATAATCTTACTGATGTGTTATTCCATTTATTTCTATCAACTGCCTATTTTTTTTGCTGCATACGATGTATACATGTATTGTATTTGTGGTGTGAAATTATATATGTTTCTGTGCGAGCATATATATGAGTAGGTGCCGTAAGTAAGAAGTGACATCTCACACATCCCTCTATCATAGAAGGACTGTAAGTACATCATGTTTATTTTTTTTAAACATATTTGTACATTGACATGCTATTTTTATTCTTGCAGACCAATATACAACTGGTGGAACCTATGTTAATATCACCCAAGGAATCAAAGACCCATCCGTTTTTGATGTTCCATCAATTTGCTCCCATAAGGCAGCAGTTTCCCCATTGAAGTCAGGCCAAATGAAGTTCAACAATGTAGTGGAGATGAATATGGTAGGTGATTTGATACTGCATACAGTAGTTCAATGTATTAGGAATGTAAGCAAATGCTAGCACTGTCCTGTTATAGTGTAATGAACTCGTCCAGTAACGTTTCAGTTTCTCATACTATACTAAAATTATTTTATTAAACCATAGAGGAATACCCATTCAACTCTGTCTAAATGTACTTCATAAAGATATTCGCTAGGATCAACTCTTTCTAGCAAACAATAATGTCTTACTCTCGAGAATCTAGGAAAATTACATTGTTGGCAACTGTTACCAAAACTGTACCTACATGAGTTACAATCGCCATTTTTCATCTTCTTTGTCTTCCAGGGTTTCTTTGATTAGATCATCAGGTGCAGTCAACGAAGCTGTTCTTGCAAAATTCCTACACAATTATTTAGTGGGTGGGCACTTTTATTTCAATCTGTAGTGGGAGGGGAGGAAACAAGGGGGAAGTCCTGATTTTGACAGTGGGAGGGGAAAACATGATGATGTCTAAGGTAACACTCATTGTGTACACCAAAATGAATTGTTGGTACAGTGGAAAGCACAAGCATTGTCCTGGTGGGGAGTGGGTAAATCATCACAATATTGAGTAGGCAGTGGATTGTCGGGAAAATTGGGGGGAGGGAAGGGGGCAGATATCCTTCACCACTAGCAGGGTGCGCTTTAGAACAGCTAAGTAACCTCCTTATAATCCTGTTAGATTGAGTGGTTATATTAAAAATGTCATTTTTCGTCGAAAAGAATATATAATTTATGAAAACCACAAATCTGCCTTGTGGCTGCACCTGTATCATCATTAATATAACAGATGTTTCTTTTGTCTTCTCATTGCCATGCTATTAATGTCGTTCCATTCTTTTCTTTTTTCTAGGACAATTGACGTGAAGTAGACCGAATATAGACAACAGTGTTGCTGGTGAAGCTATGATATTAATCCAGTCATACTGTTTTTTAGACTTTCTTATTTGTTTTAGTATATCATATCTTACCTTTTCATCGTAATGCCGGTGAAATGTGGATACAGCTTTATACAAATTGGCAAAGAGTCTGTGCTTGAAAAGCATGGTGTATTTAATATTTGATGACTGAGTGATGCAACAAATCATAACGTCGAATGTACCAAGAAATGTTCATGTCAATGAAAGTAACGTGTACACTTCAGTGATGTCTGTAATAGTGCTTGACCCACGTCAAATTATCACTTGTAAGGAATCATGTCACAAATGTGGAATAAACGACAAATTTTACAGTTTTGTCATCAGCAAAAAATGAAAAAAAGCAACACTTGAATATATATAGTCTATTTTCACATGACTTACAATTTACATGGTTGTCTGCAAATATATTATAGTTAGTTATCAACTTCTGCTCATGTGTTTCAAATTATATTACTAGAATACGTTTATATCCTCAAAATACTAAACATATGGGATATTGTACATCTGACAACGTTTTGTCATTAACGCTTATAGCAGTTGAAGCAATAAATTCACTATATTCAGAAAGATAATAAAAGGTGTCTCTCTGTCAAATTTGAGTGAATATGGACAACAATTACAACGAGGCTTGGTGTGAGCGTTATTTTTTTGGTATGCAAGATGATCACGAGCGATTGTTCAAAGCAAAT
This sequence comes from Glandiceps talaboti, assembly GCF_964340395.1. Classification (NCBI taxonomy): domain Eukaryota; kingdom Metazoa; phylum Hemichordata; class Enteropneusta; family Spengelidae; genus Glandiceps; species Glandiceps talaboti. Next base: position 9,248,949 of record NC_135556.1, on the reverse strand, counting down.
TAATCGCAGTAATCCCCAAATTCAAAACCAGTTAATCGTCTAGATCCACTCCAGCCCGATTTCCAGTACTTCCTTAGCGTATATTATGCATTCCCTATTCCAATACATTTGCATATCTCACCCTCTACTGGTTAAAATAAAATCATAAAAGTGATTGTATGAAAATTAAAAATGGATAATTAAATTAAAACGCACGCCAAAGTTGATGATACTCCGGCAAATTGTCTACAGAAACTCAAACACCCTGAATAGTTGAATTGTCTAAATATTTAAGCATGTTTTTCGTTCACCATTCGATAATATCATATCACGTATTGTTATGATAATAAGGAAATACTACGGTTTGTTGTCATAATATAAGCGTTTGTCACTAAATTACTAAGTGTCCATAAAACTTAGAATGAGGAAAACGTAGCAACTAAATTAAAAGAAAAGAAAATTATGAGAAGCTACTTTAATTTGTAATCCTAGCAACCGTGACAATGTAAATCAACTATAACGGTGATAACTGAAAAAAAGACTCATTCAATGTTAGTACAATCAATTATTTCCTTCCGTAATGGAAAGGTGAGAGGTTGTGTGTCTGTCTGTCTGTGTGTGTGTGTCTGTCTCTCTGTCTCTCTGTCTATCTGTGTCATCGTTTTCTCACAAAATGGCTGACACAATCCAAACGAAATTTGGTGCCCATATCTTTTGTGTTATGGTTAGAACTGTTAAGGTATTGGTATACATGCCATCAATATTACCGAGTCATTTTTGCACAATTAATAATTTTCAGGGATTAGGCCATACCTTAAAATGCAAACTACAAATCAATATAACTGATTACATACATCAAATATAACAACGTGCATTATAAACGCAAGGGTTCCAAAAAGCTTGTTGATGTAGCTTTCAGTTTTAATGATTTATTTGCATAATTAATGATTTTCAGTACTAGCATGTCTTTTAAATGCACACTGTAAATTCATTATTAATTTGGTACATACTTCAAACGAAAAGTTAATCACGTGTTCTGGAAAGCTTGTTGATACAGATTATAGTTTTAATGAGTCATTTGCGTAATTTATGATTTTTAGTAATTAGACTTTATCTTAAGAATACACTCTTCAAATCCAAAACTTCAAACATAACATAAATTTATATGTCAAATGTTTGTTGTTGTAACTGTTAGTTATATCTCATTTGCATAATTAATGATTTTTAGTAATTAGGTTATATTTTAAGAACGCACACTTCAAATTTCATATAATTTGATGCATGCATTGATATGTCTATATGTATCATGCATGGGAGTTCAATATTTTGTATTTAGACGATGGGTGTAAGAGCAGCAATCTAATAGGCCCGCTCTTTGCCCTGGCGGAATATATTAAGTTTAGGCCCTATATCTGGTTTGATAACGGAATTAAGCTTATGGTTAGTTAGCGACATTTATTGTCGAATGGATGACATGATCGTCATTCGTCACACTGTGTTTTTTCAGTCATGTTGCCTCAACAGTAGGTCTTGCATCCATTGATCATACCAAAACAGCGTGCAATCCCATCAATATGTAGGATAACGTCATCAGCCAATATGAGAACAGATACAGAGTCTGATCACAATAGTTTCCTCCGATAGAGTCGTCATAATCTGGTTTTGAGCGATAGATCCACACATTGCCTGAAAAAAGACCAACGAATTATATAATTAGCAATATGAAAAATAAACATAGATCTATGAATACATACGTATAGCCGGTTTCAAGTTACCCTTCCACGGTTCTGTTTCATACAACCTCTCAGCACCAATCAGCACTGGACATGCTACACTTTATAATAGCAAGATTGTATGAATACAGTCTCTTGTGACACTAGGATCACCGAAATCGGACAACTCTGTCAAATTATAGGTAAAATATGGAAATTGGATTTTCAAATGTCCAATCGGATGGGTTAAAAAATAATCTATATGAGATATTTAGGCCAGGTTCAAAAATCTGCTGTCATCCACTCCTATAATAGGGAACTTGCAAACCTGCCATGTTGAATGTCAGTGTATCATGAGAAAGGTGATAATAAATACTAATCAAATAGTATTGTAAACAATACTGTTACATAGTTTTTAACCACAAATGACCAATTCATATTCACCCTGACCATTGTGGGATATTCACTTTATCGGTAGCTCCTGATTAGGTATTACGATAACCAGAGATAATCCCATAGTCTTTTGCGTCTGAGCATGCTCAGTTTGGATTGCAAGTTCCCTATTGTGGTCAACAGCAATCGTCCTAGACATAACATATGTCGATCCCTTGAAAATAATGGAATATTCCGAAGTATGTCACCAATGTTTATTTCACACCATCCCAACATGATCCGATCATATGACAATGACGTTATATAGACTTGAAAGGCATTTGTTGACCGATGTGTGAGGGCGCCCTGTCACGGCGTACCTTACAGACTATGTAAAGGTCGAGGTCTGCAGGGCTGAGTTTAGTGCGCTCAGACCACCAGAACAACCATGGAGATCCTTCTAATCCTCAGTTTTGTTGTTTATGCCACAGCTTCCATTTGCTGTCCCCCGTTTGAACAATACAAGAGTCGTATGAACTTACGTGGTGGTATCTACCACTCAACAACACAGTCAGCCGCATTGATGAATGCAAAGTTGATTCTTCATGCCGATATCACAAACAATAGGGTGGCCTTCGAAGAAACCATACAGACTAGTGGTACAGTGACGCACATGAAGTCGATTGCAGATTTCAACCAGGTAAGCGACTAGCCCGGGCGGGGGGGGGGGGGGTACTCGGGTGGGTAATGGGTACATATGTACCCTGGTGACCAAAAATTACAACCACAAACTACAAAAGTTCAAAAATTAGTGGTCAAAAGTCTACATTTTAGCCAGAAACAGGGGTCAAATATCATGAGTTTTGAACACTTTTGTATTGATACACTTTCACGTTACACGCTCTTCAGTCATCGCTAGTTCATTTGCTGCCCAGGGCCGGGGGAGGGGCGCCTACTTCGATAAAGATGACTGAAAACAACCCTGGAAACAACCTGTTCAAAATATGGGGTCAAAGGTCGTACGTGCATTCACAGAGATGGGTCAAACCTCTACATAATGCTTTAAAATTAAGACTCAAAAGTCTAGATGAGCCGAAAAAGGGGGGTCAAAACCGCGGAACATACGTATATACCCTTCTATGGAAGTATCCCGGGGGGGGGCAACTAGCTCTGGATTATATGCTACGAGATTCGACACATGTCGAAAACGCCCTTTTTCCTGAGATATGTATCAGAATGTGTCTATCACTATCAGATATATTATATAAGAGCGCATGGGGGGGGGTGCATGCATGAACCCACGGCCCACATATGGATACGTTCGTGGATCATAGAGAGCAACGTCAACGGAGATCTTCGACGGTTAAACAGCACTACTTGAATTGTGTTGCTTGCTGTTCGGCCTGACGTGACGTCATCAACGTACGTAATTCGCTGTGATTAGCAACTTCACGAGCGCCTCTACATGAACCTATCATGATAGAGGGACTGTGATATAGTAGTACATAGATTTCATAATAATAGACATGTTTAGTCTGGATGCCAACTTGCTTTCTAACTTGGTAACTGTGAGTGGAGGTGTAAATCGTAATGATACCGTATAGGAACTAGACTTTAATATTTCCTTCACAACGTTAAAGTTATTTTGAAAGACAGGTTAAACTTTTACACTGATTCTTTCAAGTTTGGATGGGACGATAAAATACTGAACACGCGTGTTTTCTGTGAACTCGGTAGACAAATATGCATTCAAGTCTCGAGTCTCAGGTTTCAACCGTCTAAATTGATTATCAACGGAGTGTTTTAATTGTTAATTGTCTTTTTGTGGTTGTTATCTTAAATGTCACGTGATGCATTTTTTACTGCAAGTTAAAGTAATGATTGTATCCATACAATATCATTATCACCTAGATGTTGTAAACATTAACTTTATGTTCTCTTTGGTTTCAGGGAGTGCAATACATGATTATTGATGGCACTACATGTATAAAATTACCAACAGAATCGACACTTGAGGATATTGCATGTATTCCAGGTATGTATGAATGAATGTACAAAATGAGTGAGTGAGTGAGTGAGTGAGTGAGTGAGTGAGTGGGTGGGTGGGTGGGTGGGTGGGTGGGCGATCATGAGTGAGTGAGTGCGTGTGTGCGTGCGTGCGTGCGTGCATGCATGCATGCATGCATGTACGTATGTATGTATGGAAGGATGGATGTATGTATGTATGTGTGTATGTATGTATGTATGTATGTATGTATGTATGTATGTATGTATGTATGCATGTGTGTATATATGCGCGTGTGTGTGTGTGGGTGTGTGGGTGGGTGGGTGGGTGAGTGAGTGAGTGAGTGAGTGCGTGCGTGCGTGCGTGCGTGTGTGCGTGCGTGCGTGCGTACATGCATGCATGCATGCATGCATGTATGTATGTATGTATGTATGGAAGGAAGGATGGATGTATGTATGTGTGTGTATGTATGTATGTATGTATGTATGTATGTATGTATGTATGCATGTGTGTATACATGCATGCGTGTGTGTGTGTGTGTGTGTGTGTGTGTGTGTGTGTATGTGTGTGTATGTGCGCGTGCACCAAAATTGTTATCATTACGATTATCCATGTTGGTAATATTTTATAGTATGCCCATCATGTACATGTATCCCATGTTACCCCATACATTTAGCATACCACAGTGCCATGTACTCAATCATTGTAATATGGCATTGAATGATTGACATGAATTTAACAAACAACAAATGCTATGGTATTTTAGATGGTGCAGAATTGCTTGGAACATATGATTATGCAATGGGTAAACTGAATGGTAGTGAATACAAATTCACAATGAAACAGTTGGGAGAGACACAGACTTATGTAACGACTGTCACGGAAGATTGTATACCCTTGGCTTCGCAAATAGTGGGCGGAGATGAAGCTGGGACATGTAAGTTAATATGACAGAGAATACACTCAACTAATGTCAGTACTGACATACATTTTGATAACAGTCATTACCATCCTTGTAATAAAACACAGGTCTTTACAGCATGTTACAACACTGTCACATTAACTGACAAATACATGTGTGTATGTTTCAGTCATGCGGTTAAAATATGAGGTAGTGAATATGGCTTGATTTCTTTATTGAACCTCTCTGTGTTGTTTGTTTATTGTTGTTTGTTTACATTTGTGTTGTTCATTGAACAAATGAAAGACATTAACGACAATAAACTTAGGAAATAGTGTAAATAAAGAAATCAAGCCGTGTTCACGGTGACTTGTGTAAATGGTCTTTTGTTACTTTGTAGACACACTGAGAGGAGCAGTCGATTAAGAACAATTGGTTTCTACAAATTACTATAGAAAGTTTTTTTTACCACTTGTAGTGTTTAATACCAAAGACACAACAGAGCCTGGTCCGGCTCTTTATATATTTTCTATGCCGATTATCGTTGTTATCATCAATTTGCCAACTGTTTTTAGCTTAGCTTAGCTTGTCTTACAATTTCTTCGTAATCTTACTGATGTGTTATGTCAGTTATTTTTATCAATAGTCTATTTTTGTGCTGCATACGATGTATACGTGCATTGTATATGTGATGTGAAATTATATATGTTTCTGTGCGAGTATATATATATATCCCTCAGGCATTGATAAGATATTGTCTTATCTTAAAGTTATCTTGTTTGTATATCGTTGAGTAGGTTGGCATGTGTTTAGGCAAATGTGAGTAGATGACGTATAGAAGGACTGTGACTACATCATGTTTATTTTTTTTAAATATAATTGTACAGGGACATGCTAATTTTATTCTTTCAGTCAAATATACAATGGGTGGAACCTATGTTAACATCACCCAAGGAATCAAAGACCCATCAGTTTTTGATGTTCCATCGATTTGCTCCCATAAGGCAACAGTTTCCCCATTGGAGTCAGGCCAAATGGAGTTCAACAATGTAGTGGAGATGAATATGGTAGGTAATTTGATACTGCATACAGTAGTTCAATGTAATAGGGAATGTAAACAAATGCTAACAAGAGTTGTAATGTCCTGTTGCAGTGTAATGAACTCGTCCAGTAACGTTTCAGTTTCTCATACTATACTAAATTATGTTATTAAACCATAGAGGATTACCCATTCATCTCTGTCGAAATGTACTTCGCAAAGATATAATATTCGCTAGGATCAACTCTCTATAGCAAACTACAATGTCTTACTCTAAAAGATGTATGAAAAGTACAAAACTATACCTACTTAAGTTATGTGCTCCATTTTTCCTCTTCTTTGACTTCCTGATTTTCTTTGTTCAGATCATCATGTGCAGTCAGCGAAACTATTCTTGCAAAATTCTTAAACAATTATTTAGTGGGTGGGTGGGTACTTTATTTCGATCGGTAGCGGGAGGGGAGCAAACAAGGAAGAATTGCGATGGGAAGTCCTGATTTTGCTACAGTGGGAGGGGATGCTGTCAGTAAGGTAACACTCATTGTGTATGCCAAAATGAATTGCTGGTACAGTGGAAGGCATACAGTTTGTCCTGGTGGGAGTGGGTAAATCATCACAATATTGAGTAGGCAGTGGGCTGGCAGGAAAATTGGAGCGAGGGAGGGAGGGAGGGCAGACATCCTTCACCACTAGCAGGGAGGTACTTAAGAACAGCACCCTCCCCATGATCTTTTTAGATTTAGTGATTATATTAAAATGTCATTTTTCGTCGAATGAAAACCACAAATCTGCTTTGTGGCTGCACCTGTATCATCATTTGATATAACAGTTGTTTCTTTTGTCTTCTCATTGCCATGCTATTAATGTCGTTCCATTCTTTTCTTTTTTCTAGGACAATTGACGTGAAGTAGACCAAGTATAGACAACAGTGTTGTTGGTGAAGCTATGATATTTATAATCCATGGCCAGTCATACTATTTTTATACTTTCGTATTTCTTTAGTATATCATATCTTATCCTTTTCATCGCAATGCAGGTGAAATGTGGATACAGCCTTATACACATTGGCAAAGAGTCTGTGCTTGAAAAACGTGGTGTAATTTATATTTAATGACTGAGTGATATTACAAATCATAACGTCAAATGTACCAAGAAATGTTCATGTCAATGAACGTATCCTGTACACTTCAGTGATGTCTGTAATAGTGCTAGACTCATCAAATTTATCACTTGTTAGGAATCAAAGATGGAATAAATGACAAAGTTTACAGTTTTGTGATCAGCACAAAATGGAAAAAGCAACAATATTTATAGTCTATTCACATGAATTGTAATTTACGCAGGGATGTCTGCAATATTCAGATATAAACTTCTGCTCACATGTGTTTCAGATTGTGTTACTAGAATTGTATACTATACATGCATATCCTAACAATATTAAACTTATGTGATTTAATTGTATACACATGTAACAACGTTTTATGCATTAATTGCCTTAAAGTGGTTGAAGCAATAAATCCACTATGTTCAGAAAGATAACAGAAGGTGTCTCTCTGTCTGTCAAGTTTGAGTGGATGGAAAAATCGCAATGTGCCTTGGTATGACCATTACTTTTTGTATGCAAGATGATCATGAGCGATTGTTCAAAGCAAATTAATCGCAGTAATATGTATAGGATCGCTGAATTAAAGATTTTTCAAAAAGTTTTAATTTACGTATCTACTAGTGACATCTGCATGAAGCGGTTGTTGACGAAGAGAGTTCCACACTTCTAAGGATATTGTTCCGATATTTTTGTGAGTGCGTTCAAACAACAAATATTTCGACATTGTTTCTGATCTAGCAACCTAATCTGATCTAGTGAATTCGGCTCTTACCACATGCATGGAAGAAGACGATCATTCACAAAACCCAAAACAAACTACAAATAAACAAATTAAATAGAGGTAAATAAAGAAATTCAACAATTTTCACCACATCATATTTTAATTAGATTGATATCAACCATGATAGTAAAAGCATCAATATTCTTTTAATAAAGTGACCATATGGATGACATGTGGGTATTTTGGGGGGATTTTTATTCATGAAACAGATTTACCATGTTTTCCTGCGTGTAAAATGTTTGTTATTGTACTTAACAATAACAAACTTTGCAGACAAGTTCTATCCTTTACTACTTTATTCAGTTGAAAACATGGAAACGTTGTTTCTCATTGTTTTATCAAGTAGGAAAATATAGTCATAGAGTTGTGTTATGAATGAAAAATTTGCGGAAATTTTCCTCGGAATTTCCTCCCGGTAATTCACTGGTTGACATTTCCATATAGGTGATTATGTATTTTGGTCTACAATGGGGTCTCGTAAAACTTTGGTTGGTATAAAATGAGGTATTGGTTTTTGGCCAAAATGGGTCTAAAATGGTGTCTTGGGTTGACAACATTGACCACATACCCCTACCAGATCTGACAAGTGGTACCCCTCCCCCAGAAGCGTCGCAATCACACGTCAACGAATTGAAATAGTTAGCTCTATTTGATCGATTAGGGCCCACAGTGCAAGGATATTCAAGTACAATTATGCAGTAGATGATACCGGGTAAACCGACCCTTTTAATCGTAGCAATGCGAAGCCCCGGGGACTGTAAGAGAGTCTGAGAAAGACAGTCACATTTTGTCTCGGCATTCCAATTGTCAGTTTAATTTAACTGAGCGTATTTTGTCGAGTTAACTCATTACAGGAAATATCACTTAGTGATGTGTTTGATCTGTTTAAGAGCATTTTGCCGAGTTACTCATTAATATAGATGCACCTCTAAGTAGATTTTTCTGATATTTGGTACGCGAGTGTGTATTAAAAACTAATGTGTACTAGCTTATACTCGATGGTCCGTGTCTAGACTGCCTCACAGTACTTGGAGCTTCACATCGCTAAAAGTGTTGCTTTGTATGTACCGTTATCTACCACATAAGGGGGAGGTCGATAGTTTAATGTCGGATAAACATATATATACACAATTTAAGTTGCAAACATATTTTATTAACAGTGTTTTTCCTGTTAGAATTTTTCAGTTCACTTTGCATATGCATAGCCCCTATGAAAATGCATACACATATTCGACATATACATGTAGTTTCTAAAGCCAGTACACTGGAATATAGCAATCTGTAACATAAATTGATCAAACCGATACCAGTACATTGAGTTCTGTTACATGAAACAATTAAGTCACTAATTGATAAAGTAGTAAGGAATAACCTGGTTAGAGAAATAAACAGCTGAAGCCACATATATATATACAAAACCAGTGTGTAGTTAGTCAAGAAGCCACCAAAATATGACAAACTCATCTAGAATATCACGATGTAGACTATATGCCAGTCAGTGAAAGCATACCAGATACTGGGACGATGTGGTGAGCTGAAAATTTCTCACAGGTTTTCATTGTACAGATATCTATAACTGGTAAATACTGTTACATGAAAAGAAATATACAAGCTTATACTGTTATAATAATTTTTCATAGGGATGAAATAATTTTAAATGCTATGGCATGCAACTATACTTTGAGCATTTTTTTCAGTGTTGTATTCTGATTAGGAGAGGGTATTTTTATCACCTTGTCATGTTAAAATAAAACTAGATAGCACTAGAGCTCTTTTAGTTTTGGTCCTTGAATTTTAAAAAATTCTAGAGGCGCGAGGGGAATACCCCCCCCCCCCCACCCGTACCTATCCTCACACAGTGCTCCATTTTATTTTGATTCAAATTTTACATCGTATTATTACTACCTTGACATGTGAAAATAACACCAGAAAGCATTCTTTAGTCCTTGAATTTCAAACTGCGATTCAATTTATACCGCCTAATTTCCAAGTTTACTAGCTACACTCAATTTGCGTGTTTGTAGAACGTCATTAACAGTTATGAATGTACAATTATGGGGGCTACTAAATAATTCTGTGTCAACGAGGGGGTTTGACTCAAACCATTTATGCAAACCAAAATTTCTGGATTTTCAAAACAATTCCTCTGAGCCCCCAGGTCATAAATAATGACGGCTCCCTTAGCTTGATAAACACCAACACCAACACAGGTCCGGAATCAATCGAACATTACTTGGAATTAACTGAGTTCGTACACCGTCAACTTTTTTAAGCCAAGGTTACTTCTAAGAAATCGGGCTCAGATCTTAAACTAGGTTTTTTTAGCAGCTTTGGTCACTTCCACCCTTAACCAAATTCAAAACCAATTCATCGTCTAGATCCACTCCAGCCCGATTTCTAGTTCTTCCTTAGCGTTTATTATATTACGCATGCCCTATTCTAATAATTTTACATATCTCAGCCTGTACTGGTTACAATAAAGTCATTAAAATGATTGTATGAAAATTAATCATGGATAATTAAATTGAAACGATGGCAAATTTAAAGTTGATGATACTCCCCGGCAAATTCTCTCCAGAAACTTAAACATTCTGAATAGTTTGTCTAAATAAACATGTTTTTCATTCAACATTTGAAAATATCATATCACGAATTGTTATCATTACAAGGAAATACTGTTATCATAATGTAAGCGTTTGTCACTCAAATGACTAAAGTGTCTATAGAACTTGACTTGAGGAAATCTTAACAACTATATTAAAACTAAAGAAATGAGAATTAGCTTTAATTTGTAACCCTGGCAACCGTGACAATGTAAATCAACTATAGCGGTGTAAACTGAAAAAAAGACATTCAATTTTAGTACAGTCAATTATTTCCTTCCGTAATGAGGTGATGGGATGTCTGTCTGTGTGTATGTCTGTCTGTCTGTCTGTCTGTCTGTCTGTGTAATGGCTAGAACTGATTAGGTTGTGGTATACGTTAATATTAATGAATCATTTGCATAATTAATTATTTTCAGTAATTAGGCTATACCTAATGCACACTTCAAATTCAATATAACTGATTACATACATCAAATATAACAACGTGCATTATAAACGCAAGGGTTCCAAGAAGTGTGTTGATGTAGCTTTCAGTTTTAATGATTCATTTGCATAATTAATGATTTTCAGTATTTAGGCTACTTTAAAATGCACACTTCAAAGTTCATTGGTACACAGTTCGAACATAACGTTAATCTGGAAAGCTTGTTGATGTAGATTTTAGTTTTAATGGGTTATTTGTGTTATTAATGATTTTCAGTAATTAGGCTATATCTTAAGAATGCACTATTCAATTCCAATATTATAATTTGGTACATACTTATGTTACATTGTAAAATGCTTGGTTAGTTATCATTCTTTCATTGTTGCATAATTAACGATTTTTAGTAACTTTATATTTTAAGAACACACGCTTCAAATTTCATATAATTTGATGCATGCATTGATATGTACTATGCATGGAAGTTCAATATTTTGCATTTAGACAATGTGTGTATTAAAGAGCAGCAATTTAATATTGGCCCGAGGTTTGTCCTGGCGGAATATATCAAGTGTAGGCCTGGTTCGGTGAAAATTAAGGGGCGAGATCAATAGTTCAAGGTAGGATAAACAAAAATTAAATTCTTTTACTTTGGGGTGGGGGTTTGTGCCATTTTAGTTCTCATCCAACAAAATAAATTTTACTTTGGATAGATGTTTTGTACCCCTAAGTACAAATATTTCTTTAAAACATGGATGAATTGAGAAATGGAAGATAGTAAATGCATGGTAATAAGAATAAAGTGTCAGCAAAAGAACTACTTTTTACTCACTACATACTGGCTTTATATCCATAGCACTACATACTGCTGCATACTGATTTGAAATTGATTGTGTGGTTTGAAGCATTTTCAATTTTGGCCAATTTAGTAAGACGGGGGGGGGGGTTAGGCCTAAGTATAAGAATTTAGTTTTTTATCCTACATTGAATTATTGATATCACCCCTAAGCTTATGGTTAGCAGCATTTATCGTCGAATTGGTGACACGATCGTCACACTGTTGATTTCAGCCTCTACCGAGAGCAGCATATACAGCATCCAACGATTATACCAATGCAGCCTCCCAATCCGATCAATATGTAGGATGTCGTTATCAGCCAAAATGAGAACAGATACAGAGTCTGATCACAATAGTTTCCTCCAGTAGAGTCGTCATAATCTGGTTCTGTGCGATAGATCCACACATTGCCTGTAAAAAGACCACAGAATGAAATAATTACATAATTAGCAACGTAAAAAATAACCACAGAATTATAAATACACACATATAGCCGGTTTCAAGTTCAGCGGATCAGTTTCTTGCTACATTTTGTTTAAATAAAATGAGTTGATGTGACACCATGCAGACATCAAATGCAGATATCAAAACATTGGCTCCCTTGTGTCTACGTCAAATTGCACTATACGTTTAAATGATTCATTTCACTGCTTGTGTAGAATGTACAGTTTCTTATTGGTTTCTGCATAGTTGTATCAAACAAAGTCAGTTAACACTAACATGAAACTGGTTGTACAATCTTCAGAACAGCTGAACGGTATAAACTCAAATGATCTGTATATTCGCAGCAATGTTTTCTTTTTTCCTATTCATTCTTTTCGTCAGTTTTTCCCTAAATTAAACTTTTAAGTAAGCAATCCTTACCTGCAATGAACCATGCAAAATTAAACAGATAGATAAGAGCAGATACAACGCGAACACACTTTCCTAGCATACCAGTGCTACCATCATCATCATCGTTGCCACTTCTCTTCTTTTGAGAGCTCCACATCGACAGAATCAATGCCACGAACTGAAATACGCCACCTACGATCAGGTATGTGGGTATGTATTTTTCGGCTGGGCAGTCGTCCATATATAAGGCACCTGTAAAGATTCAATGCGTTAAATGCATTTTGTATTATCTATTTTCCTTAGCGTTATTATCAAAGTCGAAGTAAATTAAATGCAAGACTTTAAATATGTTTTTTTATTTTTTTCAAGTTCATTTCTTTAGGCCAAATACACGTGTAGGGTCTCAGGACGCAACAGCCTTTTGTTGTCATAGTATTATCAAACTTTTCTTGAATTTTTTAACAGTATGTACAAAGATTAATTGCTAATCTTAGATGGTACTATCTTTTAAAGCTGTGAAATTATTGCCTAAAAGGTTGTGGATACTCTAAAATGCCTTTTTAAAAGAGAGTATTACAACTCTCCGACTCTCCCCTACGTACACAACCATCAGATTCAGATGCGTTGGCTTTTAATACAATGGTGACATTTAAATTTTCACGAACATCTTTATAATTTCAACCCTATGTAAGTTATAAAGAGTTTCTGATTCATGGTAGATCTGACTTGTAAGGCTTGGAAATTATTGTAAGAAAGGGTTTGAATAGCCTAAAAAATTGGTTTTAACACTTCCAGAGCTTCTAGGGGGATACCCCATGTGACCCCTCCCCTTTAGAGGTAGACATCACTGTCTCAAACTCCTCCCTCTACCTTTTACTGTCAAGATGCTATTAAACTTTTTTCTTTTTTTAAAAACATTCCAACCCAATGTATATGTTACTAACTAATTACATGAAGATGCCGTCTTGTAAAGCTGAAAGATTAATGCCGAAAAGGTCAACCTGAATAGCCTAAAAATTGGTTTTAAATGTAAAAATCCTCCAGACCTTCTAGGGGGGCCCCTATGACCCCCCCCCCCCCATGCTATTAAACTTTTTAGAAAATATTTGAACCCTATGTTGATTATTACATGATGGTGCTGTCTTACAAAACATTTGCGAGACAGCTGACCACTCTAAGTCACGGTGAAATACCTAGCCTGTTTTCGGTTTTACCACAGGGACCAGCGAACATGTAATTAATTAATTGATTGATCGATTTATTGATTGATTTATTATTTGGTTGAATGATTGATCGATTGAATGATTAATTTTGTGGTGAAATATAACTTATTTTGTGTGTGATATTGATCAATTCACTCATTGAGTTTTGTGGTGATATAAAACTTTTTTTTTCTTCCTTCCCTGGCTAGTTTTCTCTCTGTAATTCACTCTTTATTGACTAAATAAAGACATCTTATCCATTTTTCTCCTCTTATCTAAATTAAAACACCCCTAATCTCAAAATATCCAACAGATCGGTTACTGCAAAAATTTGCTTTATGTCTTATCTTCTGGGAGATTATCACACTGGACAAACAATCAATCATGCACATACCAGTATGTGCATGATTGATTGTTTGTCTGGCATGATAATCTCCCAGAAGATAAGACATAAAGCAAATTTTCGCAGTAATAGATCCATGGTAATTATGAGATTAGAGGTGTTTTAATTTAGATAAGAGAAGAAGAATGGACAGGGTGTCTTTATTTAGTCAATAAAGAGAGAATTATATACAGTTGAAAGAGAGAAAAGTAGCCAGGGAAAGAAGAAGACAAAGTTTTATATCACCACAAAAGTCAAGGAGTCAATTGATCAATGTTATCAAACACAAAATAAGTTTCAATCGATCAATCATTCAACCAAATAATAAATCAAACAATAAATCGATCAATCGATCGATTAATCAATTACATGCTTGCTGGCCCCTGTGGTTTTACAGAGAGGGGAATCAGTGACTTTTTCGGCTCGATGGAAAAGTCCATCACCCCAAACACCCACCCTACCCACCCACCCCATCCCCGACTGAAAAAAAACTGGCCCGTCCCTAAGACAAAATTAACCCGCTTAATTAGTTCCAACAAATATTACATTATCATTACACGAAATTCTGAGCACCCAAACATATAACACACGATTCGCAATTCTGCAAGTCAGTCATGTTTTTTGTGTAAATATTTGGGGAATGAGAATAGATAGATAAAAATCAAAATCATATATTTGGAAAGCGGAGAAGAAGTGTGAATAGACTTACCCATGACGATCATTGTGATAGGTATCGCTGTCATTATGCCCATTATAATGATACCTCCCAGTAAGACAGCTATAAAACAAAGCAGTTACAACATTATATGTGTCGTTCAACTTGTATCACCACTGTTTTAAATATCAAGTGTGTGGTTGTCCTTTGAAAACTGCACACACTAATATATAGCTACGCACACACACACACACACACACACACACACACACACACACACACACACACACACACACACACACACACATACATACATACATACATACATACATACATACATACATACATACATACATACATACATACTCGGAATGCGACCAGTCAGTCTAGCCTAACATACATATACTGTGCTAAGAAGATATCTTGTTACGTGAACCACACAGAATTCCTTCTTAGCTACTCTGAAACTATCTTTGACTGAGGATTGTCGCCCTGCCAATGGAAATATCAAATGATACATGTATAATGTAAACCGGGAATGTAAATCGACAAGTCGCCAATTTCGTAACTCCAAATTCCCATGTGCAGCTGAATAAATTCAGTTTATAAATGAAAATGTATACGGAGCCTGTGTAGTCGCATTCTTTTAGCCTTGACGCAACGAATGGGGTTCTCTTCCCTTAAATACATCGTAAACAACTTGAAATATCCAACTACACTTTCATTCTCGTTCTTTTTTGTGAATCACCATGAAGTTCTTAAATCGCAACAAATATTGGTATATTTGTGTGGTGGAAACGGCACTGTTGATCGAGATTGCTATTCATTCTGTCAGTATTTTACCCCATTTCCAAGAGAACGGAGAACAAAAGAATTGGCCATTCAGACTGCAAACAGGAAATTGAGAATACAGCGCTCTCGCTCAAATTGGAGTATCGTTACCTCATAATACCGTTTCATAAGAGCTTTGTCCCTTGGTACTCTGTAGAAGTGTAAATATAATCAGAGATATTTTTCGTATTGTTTAAACATCGAGGAAAGCAGCAGTGCTTTATGATTAACCGAATAACCTATATCATGTATAGCCCCAAGGTACACACAGACAGGAAGTAGAGTGCGCATGCCACCATGGCAAGTTTTGGAAAGGCCTATTGTATACTTACATGTCATTGCTCCCCCTATTCCACCACTATCAGAGTCGGTACACATTTTATAAATGTTGTTTTAAGTTTGATATGAACTGTAAAAGAATGAATAAGACAAGTAAAACATGATTACTGCGGAAATTACCGAAGTGTTCAAGGGACAAAATAAAAGGTGCCGCCGCCAGCGCCTACGGCCTACGACCACTACTTATCAGTAGCTGTCACTTAAATTTTCAAATGAAAACATCAACCTGCCAAGCAGAACATTGACGCGCGAAACAGAAAAGTTTGAAGCGCGAAACAGAAAAGATGGAGTCGGCATATCAAAAAGAGAAAACCATGCCCAGTGTCTGGACAAGTATTTCGAGGCCCTAAAAAGGCTGGTTACACGAGTTTGTGAGCTATTGCACGATTAACGTCTGAAGACATCCAAGACTTTCTACCTGAAATACCCCTGAGTCATAAACGGCTGCTTCTATTTATTAAATTAATTAAAATTGAGGGATGTATTTACGAAATTCGTCAGTGGATGGATAACAACATGCTTGCACTTAATGATGGCAAGACAGAGGTAATAAAATTCTCCTCGAAGTTTGGAAATGGGGACAGGCCACGGGAGTGCGACATACAAGTTGGGAGTGCCATAGTTCATTCTTCTTCGATTGTTCGAGACCTTGGTGTCACACTTGATGCATCAATGACAATGACATCTCACATTGCTAGTATATGTAAGTCAGCGTCCTTTGCTCTTTGGAAAATAGGAAAAATCCGTAATCTTTTAGATCAACAGTCCACAGAAAAATTAGTGCATGCGTTCGTTACATCTCGACTTGACTACTGTAATTCTCTACTTTATGGCCTGCCAGATTATCAAATCCATAAGCTCCAGTCAATTCAGAATGCTGCTGCACGCCTAGTCATGAAAACACCCCGAACAGACCATATTACACCAGTACTTCATAATTTACATTGGCTGCCCATACAAAAACGGATAAACTTCAAAATTCTATGTTTAACATACAAGGTTTTAAGTAACATGTCCCCTGTTTGTCTCAGAGAACTGTTAGAAATCCGTTCTTCTGGTCGTACCCTTCGTTCCTCTACCGAAGGTGCTCATACACTTCACCAGCCAATTGCCAACACGGTTTTTTATGGAGACAGGGCTTTTTCGGTGTGTGCTCCGCGTCTCTAGAATCGGCTACCAGTTTCACTCCGTCTTAGCGTAAATATTGATGTTTTTAAATCAAATCTTAAGACACACCTTTTTATTGAATGAAAGTATTTTATTGATGGTTTTTTAATTCTTTTTACCAAGTTGTGTGAAGCGCTTTCAGATGTTTTGTTTTACATGTAAAGCGTTTTTAAAGAAATAAATATTATTATTATTATTATTATTATTATTATTATTATTATTATTATTATTATTATTATTATTATTCTAGACGAGTCTTCCAAGTTGCGTATCCCCATAAAGCAGGGTGCAATCAAGTCATCACTTGAGTCTGACAATGAAGCAGTAATTAACTCGAAGGTGGAATCTTTTAATAATATTGAGCAACTGCATGTTGGTGCGAATCCCCACTTTGTCAATCAACCCACTACCATGACCAAAACAGAAATAAATATTTCCTCCAAGGGGAAGTGGTCACGTTCGCCAACGAACGAAGTTACTATGTCACATACAGGTAAACGACAACACAGCAAAAATTCGTCTAGTCACACAGAAGTGATACGCAACAATCCGTCCAGTCACAGAATGATACGTTAATGAGAAAGTGAAATTTGATATGGACAGGGCCGAAAATTTGCAAAGACTAGAAAAAGACCTATGTTGTATGCAGGAATCCTTTCGGCCTACAACTACAACCACGAAACACGACCTGTCATGCAGAAATTGTCACCAAAAATTAAGCCCGGTGTTGAACTGCAAATTTCCGAAGTGTGAAAGTGCGTCGTTCTGCAAAGACATCGGTCGAAGTGAACACAGAAAAGAAAAAAGAAAGATACAAAGCAACTAAGGAGAAAAGAAAAGAAAAGAAGCTACAGCTAGCTACAGCAATTTTGTAAATCTATTACAGCAAGTCCTAGCACCAACGCTTCTAAAATTAGAGGAAAATTAATCAACAGCAATACGGACAAATATCTGTCTGCACACGCTGGAAGTCAATACCGGTGCACGAAAACTGAAGACTGCTCTGGGTGGTAATACGCCTGTGGAAACCTAAGATATCCAAGAGCGTATTATTTTGACGAAAAATCGACTTCAAAAAATACCACAGCAAGAAAAAGCGAAAGTAAAGTAATTGATTTGTGGAAAAATGAAAGGAATCAGGTCAGGTATGGGGTGAGATCCCCGTCAAAATAAATATATTTAATGTATTTTAAGATTTCCACAATTATTTCTGTATTTATTAACTTTTTTTATTTTCATTATTTATGTAATTATTTTTAAAATTTATATTTCATTATTAAATATTTCCACAATTATTTCTGTATTTATTCACTTTTTATTATAATTATTTTTGTTTTTATTTTTAGAATGTATAATTTCGTTATTAAATATTTCCACAATTTCATTTTTATTCACTTATTTATTATAATTATTTCTTTATATATTCACTTATATTTATTTTCATTATTTCTGTATTTGTTCTTAATTTGCTTTTTATTTTTATTTTTCTATTATTAATTCAAGTTGAATTACTTGACTTATGTCAAGAAACTTGCTTATAAAATTAATAATTTCGTTATTTAAGTCTGTATTTTGCATCTGATTTCTCTTTTCATCACCATTATTATTATTATAGTTTAAAGTAATTTATTCTCTATGCCTGCAAACCATGTTTAGTTGATAACTTAAACTTGAACAATTACAATTACAATTGATAAATATTTTATTTTGGCGGAGATCTCACAGTAGTTTAAAGTAATTTATTCTCTATGTTAGTTGATAACTTAAACTTGAACAATTACAATTGATGAATATTTTATTTTGGCAGAGATCTCACGGTAGTTTAAAGTAATTTATTCTCTATGCCTGCAAACCATGTTTAGTTTATAACTTAAACTTGAACAATTACAATTACAATTGATAAATATTTTATTTTGGCAGAGATCTCACCGGTGCAGTTTAAAGTAATTTATTCACTATGCTTGAAAACCATGGTTCGGGGCCATAGATTCGTCCTATGACTGCAACGTGCAACGTATTTGGCCCGGAACATGGTTATCAAGCACAGTGAATAAATTTCTTCAACTACGGTGAGATCTCCGCCAAAATACAATAATTAATTTATTCTCTATGCCTGCAAACCATGTTTAGTTGATAACTTAAACTTGAACAATTACAATTACAATTGATAAATATTTTATTTTGGCAGAGATCTCACCGTAGTTTAAAGTAATTTATTCTCTATACCTGCAAACCATGTTTAGTTTATAACTTAAACTTGAACAATTACAATTACAATTGATAAATATTTTATTTTGGCGGAGATCTCACCGGTGCAGTTTAAAGTAATTCATTCACTATGCTTGAAAACCATGGTTCGGGGCCATAGATTCGTCCTATGACTGCAACGTGCAACGTATTTGGCCCGGAACATGGTTATCAAGCACAGTGAATAAATTTCTTCAACTACGGTGAGATCTCCGCCAAAATACAATAATTAATTTATTCTCTATGCCTGCAAACCATGTTCAGGGGCCTACGATACGTCATATGACGTATTTGCATCACTTCTCTCCAATCACGATTGATCACTAACTGACTATCATATGCATCATGGTGACTGAGCTTATAAATCTATGTGATGTATATGCCTGGAATCGTAAATTGTATCATGTAACAATATTATATTCTGGCCTTTGAGTGAGAAATAAGACAAGTAAAATTTATAACTGTGAGTAAATGTATGTACTTATACTATACTAACACAAGTTATGTGACACTACGAGAAGGTCAATTTAAATTAATTAAAATGATAATTAATCAGTATTACGTGAAATAATAGCCTCTTCAAGTTGAAGTTGGTATGAATATTACACATGTATTAATTTCATTAATTTCAATAATATCCGCACTTAATTTTATATACATTATATATGAATATAATTAATATACATTTATAAATATGAATCTAATTCATCGTAATACCACGGACCACTCTAACACATGACCATATATAGACTAAACCATGTAACCATACATAGACTTAAACACCTGACCATACATAGACCAAAACACGTGACCATATATAGACTGAAACACGTGACCACATAAAGACCAAAACACAAGACCATACATAGACTGAAACACGTGGCCATATATAGACTAAAACACGTGACCATATATAGACTGAAACACGTGACCACATAAAGACCAAAACACGTGACCATACCTAGATTGAAAACACGTGACAATATATAGACTAATACACGTGACCATATATAGACCGAAACATGAGACAATATATAAACTGAAACACGTGGTCATATATAGACTACAACACATGACTATATGTAGACTGAAACACGTGACCATATATAGACCGAAACACGTGACCATATATAGACTGCAACATGTGACCATATTTAGACTGAAACACGTGACCGTATATAAACTGAAACATATGACTATATATAGACTAAAACTGATTTGTAAAATCTAGACGTCGGAGGGATGATATACACCATACAAACTGTAATCGTGATAACAAATCAATTGATATACCAAATATGTTTTATACATTTCATACAACGGGCTTTTAATTGAAATAATGTTAACATCTGTGTTTTCCCATTTTCTGTTCAAAATCTGACATATTTGTACTGTCAATCATAGACCACAGACATAATAGCATTTCTAATGTGCGTATCCCGGAATACTAGTTGTCCAAAAGGTATACATCTAATCGTCAAATTAGTTTGAAACTGACCACACGTCGCAACTTACTACCTGCAGTACATCCAACAATTGTACAATCGATATGGTTTAAAATCTATCAAATTCTGAAGACTACCTAAACAAGAAGAGAAACTCGCCCAGCATATGTTAAACTTTTAAGATCACTGATTCCCTACATTATAAAAGCGATCAAGCCAAGAAACATGGGATGTTGAATACGTCATTACCCAGATTTCACAGTCATGGTTAAATTAGTAATTATACTGTCAGCTGCTTGCAAGAAACACGATCTTTGCCATTACGCTTTGTTGAAGGCCGATAGATTAATTGAAATAATTTCTTTCAATTCGTATCCAGTTGCGTTTCAGTGGATGTATTTTTGCTGAATTGAAATGGTTATAACCGTCGTGTAATTACCACCAAACGGGGTCCCCGGTGAATAGTTTCCAACCATTTATCATGTACGCATGTACAGGATTCGTTTATCTTCTTCAACATTTGCACAAGTGCTGTACTTTCAATACACTACCATCACAGTCGCTTGTAAACTGTTATTCCTTTCCTAAATGGTTTTATTCTTGTCTATGACGGTCCTAATACCGGGTGTTGTATGTATGTAGGGGGTATGACATCGCTACCGATTTTATAAGAATATCGCCAATCCCTATAATAACGTCATTGTTCTGTATTAGGACCGTCATAGACAAGAATAAAACCATTTAGGAAAGGAATAACAGTTTACAAGCGACTGTGACCACAGCTCGGTAAATTATGTGTACTAAACCTTGGCTTTTGAGCAAAAAGAAAGAGACAAATAAATTCATGACTGAGTAAATTTTACTTCTTTTTAATGATTACTTTGGGACAGCTGGGACGACGCGATAGCCGTCAGATATTTTCTTCAAAAATGACACAACGTAATGCATGTGTAGAACCAACAACATTGTTTATGTCTTCCGTATGGGTAATCTGAAGTGCCGTGCCGCCGGGCAAGCAATGCAGTCTAAATGCCACCCATCAACATGCGTGCGGCAAATTTCATAGCCGCCCCCCCCCCCCTCCTCCAGTTTGGGATAATTTTCCGGTAAAATGTCATGGAGATCAGTCGCTGTACTGTCGTACACTTTCCGCCATACTCATGATACTTGATTTACTAACAGTGTACTACGTCATGAATGACATATCTTTGGCCCCGGAACATGGTTTGCAAGCATAGTGAATAAATTAAATATTTCAAGTTGATAACTTAAACTTAAACAATTACAATTGATGAAAAGCACAAATAAGAATCAAAATATAGACTTAAATAACAAAATACTGAATTGAAAAAATAATTTAATGATAAGCTTAAGAGAACATCATAATTAAAATATATTGCTGAGAATGTTTAAATTGGCAAATGAAATAATGAAATGATTTAATACGATAAATAATTCAAATCTTAATAATTGTGAGGAAAAGTGAAATCAGATGCAAAATACAGACTTAAATAACGGAATTATAAATTTTAAAAAAACTAATTGAATGTTAAGAAATAAAGGTAAATGATTAAATAAGCAAGTTTCTTGACATAAGTGAAATAATTGATCTTGAATAATAGAAAAATAAAAATAACAAGAACAAATTGCAAATTAAGAACAAAATACAGAAATAATCAAAATAAATAAATGAATAAATAAATAATGAAATATTTCAAAAATAATTAAAATTAATTTGACAAGGGAAATACACCTATTTCATTAAAATAAATAAGTGAATAAATAAAGAAATAATTATAATATATAAGTGAATAAATAAATACAGAAATAATTGTGGAAATATTTAATAAAAATAATTGAAATAAATTAATTTGACAATAAAGTAAATACATCTATTTTATTAAAATAAATAAGTGAATCAATAAATACAGAAATAATTATAATAAAATAAATTAATTTGACAATAAAGTAAATACATTAATTTTATTAAAATAAAGAAGTGAATAAATACAGAAATAATTGTGTCAATTAAATACATCTATAAATTTGGCGGGGATCTCACCCCATAGTCAGGCCAGGTGATAGGTACATTCTATTGCTTTGTAATTGTGGATTTCCATCCTTGGGTTCGCATCTACCATTGATACTCACTTCTTTTGTACGCAATGTAACAAATAGGCTTTGATTTCTACTTGCCTACTACAAATTTTATGACACATCTACATGTGTATGCTCCGTGTAAGTGGAAAGCAAAAGTGGTAATTAATGACTTTCAATAGAGACGTCGTTTGAGCAGTCTGGAGTATTCATAGAATGTGAACAGAGTGTGAACATATTCGAGAACTAACATCGTTGAATTAGCATTGAAAGGAAAGATGAAATTTGCCATGGATCCGATTGTGAATGTGAATCAAAAAAATATGTAGGCGATACCTGGCCTGTAGCTGTGTTTTGTATCGACCGCCTGCATGGAAAAAGACAGCTTTAGATACTACTACTACTACTACTACTACTACTACTACTACTACTACTACTACTACTACTACTACTACTACTACTACTACTACTTATGAGAAAGATAAAAAAAACTCTGAACTTTGAAAAGCGATGTTGTTTTGGAGACAAAACAGCAAGATGAACTACTTCTGAAACTTGGTATAGAAGAGAGTATAAAGACGTATGAAGAAGAACGTGAAAGTAGAGCGACGGATTGTATTGACTCCATGGGAGTGGTTTTTTCGTTGCATTGTCAAATATGCAACAACAAATATATATCTTAACTGAACAACAACAGAAATTCGACAGCAGCACTGTCGATCAAGAAAAAACAAACCCGTCTCTGAAAAAATTGACCTTGGAACAGAAGGCTGCACGTCAACAGCAAAGTAAGCTTATGTCTAAGATTGTTCTTTCTGATGATTCGGCATTTGATGCGGATAAATTTGAGGATGGAAATGAAAGTGACGATACCCATAGACCACGTAAAAGTATGTTCACTATGGAGACCATATTGTCACAGCCAACGCCAAACAGCTTGGTCAGAACAAAACATTGGACCACAATAGAATAAAGGTTATTCACTCAACGTGGATAAGATGTATAAAGGGCTATCCTACTCACTTCCTATGCATATACCTAACATTTATAGCCAAGGCAGAAGTCAGCAATATGGTGGCAATACCCAACACCGGGAACAGGACCAAATACCAGGGAACATGCAAATTGAAGTAGTGTATAAACTAGATTACAACAAGATGCATTTACGCAAGGCCATGTTGATTTTTTTCCAACAGGTACTTGAGCAAGTACACCTGCAGTCTGTCACTGATTTTCATCCCACCCTGCCAGCTACTAGTCTGTTGACGCCTGTAGGATCTACCACCCTGCCAGCTACTAGTCTATGCACACCTGTAAGACCTACCACCCTGCCAGTTACTAGTATATGCACACCTGTAGGATCTACCACCCTGCCAGCTACTAGTCTATGCACACCTGTAGGATATACCACCCTGCCAGCTAATAGTCTATGCACACCTGTAGGATCTACCACCCTGCCAGCTAATAGTCTATGTACACCTGTAGGATCTACCACCCTGCCAGCTAATAGTCTATGCACACCTGTAGGATCTACCACCCTGCCAGCTAATAGTCTATGTACACCTGTAGGATATACCACCCTGCCAGCTTCTAGTCTATGCACACCTGTAGGATCTACCACCCTGCCAGCTACTAGTCTGTGCACACCTGTAGGATCTACCACCCTGCCAGCTACTAGTCTGTGCACACCTGTAGGATCTACCACCCTGCCAGCTACTAGTCTATGTACACCTGTAGGATACACCACCCTGCCAGCTACTAGTCTATGCACACCTGTAGGATCTACTACCCTGCCAGCTACAACTCTATGCACACCTGTAGGATCTACCACCCTGCCAGCTACTAGTCTATGCACACCTGTAGGATCTACCACCCTGCCAGCTATTAGTCTATGCACACCTGTAGGATCTACCACCCTGCCAGCTACAAGTCTATGCACACCTGTAGGATATACCACCCTGCCAGCTTCTAGTCTATGCACACCTGTAGGATATACCACCCTGCCAGCTTCTAGTCTATGCACACCTGTAGGATCTACCAACCTGTCAGCTACTAGTCTATGCACACCTGTAGGATCTACCACCCTGCCAGCTACAACTCTATGCACACCTGTAGGATCTACCACCCTGCCAGCTATTAGTCTATGCACACCTGTAGGATATACCACCCTGCCAGCTACAAGTCTATGCACACCTGTAGGATCTACCACCCTGCCAGCTACTAGTCTATGCACACCTGTAGGATCTACCACCCTGCCAGCTACTAGTCTATGTACACCTGTAGCAACTACCACTCTGCCAGCTACTAGTCTATGCACACCTGTAGGATCTACCACCTGCATGCCAGCTACTAGTCTGTGCACACCTGTAGGATATACCACCCTGCCAGCTTCTAGTCTATGCACACCTGTAGGATCTACCACCCTGCCAGCTACAAGTCTATGTACACCTGTAGGATCTACCACCCTGCCAGCTAATAGTCTATGTACACCTGTAGGATCTACTACCCTGTCAGCTACTAGTCTATGCACACCTATATGATCTACCACCCTGTCAGCTACTAGTCTATGTACACATGTAGGATCTGCCACCCTGCCAGCTACTAGTCTATGCACACCTGTAGGATATACCACCCTGCCAGCTACTAGTCTATGCACATCTGTAGGATCTACCACCCTGCCAGCTACTAGTCTATGCACACCTGTAGGATCTACCACCCTGCCAGCTACTAGTCTATGCACATCTGTAGGATATACCACCCTGCCAGCTACTAGTCTATGCACATCTGTAGGATCTACCACCCTGCCAGCTACTAGTCTATGCACACCTGTAGGATCTACCACCCTGCCAGCTACTAGTCTATGCACATCTGTAGGATCTACCACCCTGCCAGCTACTAGTCTATGCACACCTGTAGGATATACCACCCTGCCAGCTACTAGTCTATGCACACCTGTAGGATCTACCACCCTGCCAGCTACAACTCTATGCACACCTGTAGGATATACCACCCTGCCAGCTACTAGTCTATGCACACCTGTAGGATACACCACCCTGCCAGCTACTAGTCTATGCACACCTGTAGGATCTACCACCCTGCCAGCTACTAGTCTATGCACACCTGTAGGATCTACCACCCTGCCAGCTTCTAGTCTATGTCCACCTGTAGGATCTACAAGTATGATAAACCATGGAAACACTGTAACTGTCAATTCACAATGTCTACCTGAAAACACTCAGTCAGTCAGTCAGTCAGTCAGTCAGTCAGTCAGTCAGTCAGTCAGTCGAAACATCACCCTCACTACAGACACAAAATGTAGAAAATGGAAATACAACCAATCGGTTAGCATTATATGAATCAGCTCGTCTCCTTTGGGATTTGTAAACATTTTTATGTGAAAGGGTGACTTCTACTGAGATTCTAAAGTGATATCTGGAATGAAGGATAACTTGATATATTTGAAGTGAGAATTAGATTGTCAGTTGAATTACTAGTATTTTATATAATAGCAAAAACAGTTTGCGTTCCATGCATAGACTTTCTAGTATATGTTAAACCTGAACATAATAGCAATATTGATAAGGGGATGCCAAACCCTGTACCTATGACCCACATGTTAGGGTAAAAGAACAATTGAACTGGAGAGTGTTGTTTCCTGTCGTGTCTAAACAAGTGACATATGCCAAATACTTTATACTTGGTGACATTGATTATACTCTGTAATTCACACCAATTAATTACTACAGCGTGGTATCTTTTTTTTTCAACTGGTAAACATGTGTAATTATTTTGTTGGTAATAATCAATAATTATCATTAAAATTAAAAAATTAGTTATCTATGTTGAACCATGCTTCCATACAAAGCTTTATGGTGAACACAACAAACCATTTAAAATAATCAAAATGGAAAATTATCAGTTATTTGCATTCATCCAAACAATCTTTCTGAAAAAAAAAATAATAATTGATAAACTTATGCCTGGATGTCAAATGTATGAAAATTATCAAATTTGGGGTTGAATATTTTTCAGTTCACAAATATTATCAAAATTATGACCATAATCATTGAATTTTGTAAAGTCAATTATTCAGAAACTGCCCTTTATAGCCACCATGTGATCAGAAGTGGCTGATTTTACTGAAGTTACTGTAATCATATGGCATACTTTGAGTTTCAAAAAAGAGATTTGTTATAGTAACTGAATTTTATTGTGTTGCTTGTTGGTTCTCTAAAGGTACATTTTCAAACTTGAATCATAAGTGTTTGTTTTTGATGTTCATATGTTGATATTCGTTCTTATCAAAGAATTTCAAACTAAGTTCAGTTCAGTTCACATTATGATAACAGTGAGTGAGTTATGACAAAGCCATTAACATATTGCAGTCTACAATTTTATGAAGTTTTGAAGATACAAAAAGTTTACATGAATAGATCTCATAATGGCATAATGTTGCATGTCAAATGCCAGTTTGGTGAAATTTAATGCATCAAGGTTTCGACCACATTCGATGTTTGTATTTAGTAGTGTGATAATCAGGTCAAAGGTCGATCCTAGTTCTAACTCTAGTGATGACATCACTCTTTCTGATCGTTCACATGAAGCAGATAGTATGATACCATACCGTTCATCAAAACAATATAACAGCCACTTCCAAATTTAGAGATAATTTTGATTATTGATAAGTGTTTCATGGTTCAATAATTTGTAACTGTTCCAGTACAGTAATATTCATTGGATAGTGTTTTTACAACAACTGCATTGTACAGTATAATGTTCTACAGCGAACAATTTCACTTGAAGTTGTCATGTTATATTGTTGACGGTGGGGTTTTATTTATCACATCGAACTGTTTTGTTTTTCAGAAGTTGAAATAAAGTTTAATACTTCATAAAAATTCAATCCACTTTTTAGAGTGCCATCGCTGTGTGTATTTCTACAACTGTCATGACTTTAGTCACTGTGTGAAACGTTCGTGTAAGCCGTGTGTGCATGGAGGGTATACTTCCATGGTGTGTGTGGGCCAGAGTCATGTAATCATTACCGAAATCCGTACAAACGAGGGAAAGTTTCAAATATTCAAGCCCATAATGTCAGTACTGCGTAAATGAACTACAAAGTAAACCAAACATGGCTCATGAAAATGTGAGAATTAGAAAACCTATATCCTGTAGAAATTTACACAAATAGTCTGTTCGCTTTAATATTCCGCTGGAAGGTAGTCTTACAGATTAATTTCTAAAAACCCAACACTACGATAATAACCCAATACATCTGACGGTTTGATTTCTCATAGAGCTTGGCGAACGGCAAGATGAAGGTCTATATTGCTAAAGCGTTGTATTCTGGTCTTGAAAGTGTCTTCTTTAGTTTTCCGAAAACAAATTCGACAGGGTTCAATTCTGAGGTCCCAGAGTAATACGGAGTGTATACTAAAAATGCCCATTGAATTAAGCCAAGCTCCCAAATATCAGCTGACAGATATTTGTCCGTATTGCTGTTGATTTATTTTCCTCTAAATTTAGAAGGTGCTACGACTTGCTGTAATAGATTTACAAAATTGCTGTAATTTCAGCATCTTTTCTTTAATTTTCTCCGTAGTTGATTTGATTTCAACTGCTCGAAATGAAACTAACACTTGGAAGCATTATGACTGGTATGGTATTCACATGAAATTTACATACTGACCATAATTCCATATCACGCATTAAATTAAGTACTTTGTTTTTGTTTTGCTTTGTTACCATGGTAACCAGATTTGATATACGGGTTGATTCTACGTCGTATTGGAGGCATGTCGATCGATAGGTCAGCAGTGTCACCAGAGTTAGAGCGCGATTGATGTTCAGTCCGGGGTCAAAGCACTAGGTCAAACGTTTGATTGATTGTGCGCGTTTTCTGAAACCATGGATATCTCATCAATGCTAAAACCATGTTTGTGATTAATACAAGAAAAACAACAACGATAGTTAGAGATTTACAGGTTGAAACCTGCGGAAGCTTAATGATGACACATGAGTGTTTTTTAAACCATATGAGTTGTTTTTTTACCATGGGAACAGGAGGTTTTTTTACCATGGGAGTAATTTTTTTTTAGTTTTACCATTGGTCCAGGAGTAGTCTTTTTACCATGGGAGTAGTTTTTATATTTCATGGGAGTAGGTTTTTTAAAAAAAAAAAAAAAAAAAAAAAAAAAATACTCACATGAAATAAAAACTACCCCCAAAGTTTTTTTTTTTACCATGGGAGTATGTTAGTTTTCCACGGGAGTAGTTTTTATTTCATGGGAATAGTTTTTTTTACCGTGGGAGTAGTTTTTTATTTCATGGGAGTAGTTCTTTTTTGTTTCACCACCATGGAAGTTTGTTTTTTTACCATGGAGTGGGGTTTTTTTTGGTTTTACCATGGGAGTAGATTTTACACCCCCTCACACACCCTCCCCACTAGCTATCATGTGGGATGCTGTTTCTGCCCATAATCAAGATTGAAAGATAGTGACCGTGCTGACTAATAATAAGTATCTCCTAGTTCACCCCTTTTTCGCAAAGCCCACATATATTTGTAAAGAAATCTCTCGTTGTTATGTATGGAGGCTTGCAGCGGCACCTTTTACATGAAAAAGAGCCCTAGAGAAATAGACTGTGTTTTGTTTTGCGTTTTGTGATCAATTGACGTCATGCATTGTTTGGCTGCTAGCAAACCTTTCACTTTTTCTTCCTTAATAAGACTCTGAAATGCTTTTTACAACCTCTTTCGATGCGTAAAAAACAAAATGAGAACATGATTATCATAATTCAATGGCATCGTTACGGCTTTGTAATGGTAACAAGACTGTGCTCGTCAGTTAATCAGTCTGAAGATATCCGTATGCTTGAGACGTTCGGGATGTTAACATGTTAAAACCAAAGTGGACAGTTTTAAGTAAGTTTAAATTTGTTGCCGAAAACAACTTGAACTTAAAATAATAGTTGAACTTAACTTAGCCTATATCCATTACTACACATCTGGGGATCCTCGTACTTCTGTTTTGTAATAACTTAGGGGGCACCGTTTTACCTGTGGTATTTTTTATCATTTATTTTATTACCCATTTGTTACAGCATTGAAAAAAGAAGAAATACTTTACATTCTTAGGTAAAAGGGTAAAGGGAGACCGGAAAAGCTAATCCAGTCCGTCTTTTAGGACACTGGCAATGCAACATTTGTACAATTGACTTTTTTTTAGTTTTTACCAGCAGTTGTCATTTTCCACTGCTGGTTTTTACTAGCTAGACACAATATATTACTTTGTAAGTTTTAGTTTGTTTCTTCTTCATTTTTAACATTCTTATACCAGATTTTATGATTGGTTTTACATATGTACATCTCAAATTTTGTCTTCAACTTCTTCCAGTACTTTTTACCGCGTTTTTATCACTTTGTATATTCATTTTTTCACTTTTTATTGTAGTAGACCTCTGTTATCGATTGTTTTGTTTATTTTACACACTTTCGTTTCGTTTATTTTTTTATTGCTTTTAGACCCTGAAGATGAAGACCTCCTGTCACCTGTGTCAGGTCGAAACATTGGTAATAAAGTTTAACGTATATTAGACAAAAGAACTTGTCATTTCTTTTACCAACACAGTTTCAGTAGTTTAAGTTTACTCGCTTCTTATAATCTATCGGATTAGGTCGGTTTACCTTGATTCTCATTGGGTTGCGCAGTTCTGCAAAGTGCTGAAAGTAAATTTATTGACGCCATCGATTGTTATGAATAATGACATAAGACGATTTTAATAACACTTTTAAGAACTTGTGAGCCAAGGGAGGAAGGGAGGTGTGGATGGATGAAGAAATGATCAAAAAATAAAGGTTTTTTCGTAGACCTTCTAGGGAGATTGTTTTTGTCTCATGAATCTTTGAATGTTTTGGGTTTTGTAATTCACTGTCGGTTTATGTAAGGAAAATGTTGTCATCACTTTTTTTATTTTTCACAGTTACTAATTGTCCCCAAAGGACTTTAGCTTTCACCGTCAAATACTTTTATTTAAATCAATCAATTGCGTTGTGCCGTCCCGATCAATGGAACCAGTACATTATGATACTAGTACATGGGTTTGTATAACTCTCATGTGTACAGGAGAATTGTACAGGTCGATCACACACTTATTTAATTATTCAGGATATATGTATATCCGCTATGGAAACTGGCCGAATTATGTGCCCGTAAATTGATGGTAGTTGTGTTTTTCATTGTCACAGTGTTTTGCGATAAGTTAAGTGTACGAAATGTTCAGTTCCTAGGACAATCCATCCTTTATTTCTTTTTCTTTCTTTCTTTCAAACAAAAAAACATTGATTTGTACAATCTTTTTGGGTGAGTAAAATACAACACTGAGCGCGATATGACACTTCAATGAAATCATTACGGCTTTGTACATTTCTAATGTTTTAAAAAATCATATGCATACTCACGTGCACCTTCAAGTTCTTGACAAAAAGTGAAAAATATGTGTACACTTGAATATCTGAAACGAAGTGGCTGGACGGTATAGGTAAGCATAGACCATGTACAAGATGTAGTGCACTCGACTTCCTTCTTATATTCACACCTTGATATACATGTCACCTACGTATATCACGCGCTGATCATGTGTCTAATGACGTCATCGCTATAACTATATAATTGTATAACAGTTCCATAGTGATTAAAACGAAAGTTAACTTGTAAAATTCTCAAATACCTGAATGTTCACAAAAGAAGGTATTCATGGCATGTTGGCCATTCTCCAGCATATTAGGGGCCGTGTCATTTTAAAACTGACGCACAAGAAACGTAATTTATTCGTTTTAGTTTAACTCAACCCAACCCCAACCCCCAACCCCCTATCATGGGCATATATCATAAACACGACAAACTCAAATTGCAATTCAAATTGTACAACATTTCACTGTCTCTGCAATACATACTTTCAACGGAAAATTCTATTTACCAGTTCTCATGCTTTTTAGTCTTCATATTGTTTCTATCGATTTTTATTCGTACGTTTCTGTAATTTATACACGTTGATTTCGACCGCCGCACCATGTCAGTGATGAACACGTTGACGGCGGCTTTCACATGTTTCAACTATCACCTGGAAACATGTACAAATCTGTTTGGAATTACTCAACTATTGCTAAATAATTATTTTAAACGATCGAACTTTTTTTTTTCACGTTGATAGAAGGATTGAAGCAACATGCATCATCAGTCGATCGAACTACTTATATATATATATACCTTTATACACTTGAATATCTGAAACAAAGTGGCTGGACAGTATAGGTAAGCATAGACCATGTACAAGATGTAGTGCACTCGACTTCCTTCTTATATTCACACCTTGATATACATGTCGCCTAGCGCCTACGTATATCACACTCTGATCATGAGTCTAATAACGTCGTCGCTATAACTATAGAAACTGTAACAGTACTCAAGAATTGGTCACTCGGTCATTGTTTGCTGAGACCGAAAATCTTCTTTTAACTTTGTAAATTTTATTATTGCCTGAGTATAATATACAATGCGTAGACTGTTAACAGTCGTCTTGACTTTTTTTGTAATGTATCTTCAAATACCATTTTAATTGATAGAATAGAATTAAAACATGGTAGATTTAGAACTCGGTATAATTATGTACTCTAGCGTTTGCATATATATATATATAACACAGTACGCTCAGACACTCGAGTGTCTGATGATCGCAATATGCGTGAAACTCCGAGTTACACCCAAGAAAGAGTTCCAGTACTACCAAAACTATATATATATATATATATATATATATGTGTGTGTGTGTGTGTGTGTGTGTGTGTGTGTGTGTGTGTGTGTGTGTGTGTGTATTTGGTGGAGAACACGCTCAGCGTAGTAGCACGCGTTCTGTATAATGTGCGCAGTACATACCATTCTGATTATTACATGACAAAATATAACCCACCTCTGCATACAGACGTTACATTCTATTGCCAGATTTACAATTTATTGTTAAAAGTGGGTAGAACGATGTATGATACATTCAGTCACTACGGGTAGTTGAGTGCAAGGCCAGGGTGTGGGGTGGGTGGGTGGGTGGGTGGGTGGATGGGTGGATAAATAACTGCATGCAGATGGATGGATGGATGGATGAATGGATGGATGGATTATGGATGGATCGACTAGTGATGGTACAGTACAAAAAATTGAAATAAGATAGGTTACTAAATAGGGAAAGCTCCTGTTGATGGATGGATGGATGGATGGATGGATGGATGAATGAATGGATGGATGGATGGATAGATAGGTGGGTGGGTGGGTGGATGGATGGATGGGCGGGTGGGTGGGTGGATGGATGGATGGATGGATAAATAACTACCTGTAGATGGATGGATGGATGGATGGATGGGTGGGTGGGTGGGTGGATAAATAACTACCTGTAGATGGATGGATAAATAACTACCTGTAGATGGATGGACGGATGGATGGATGGATGGGTACAGTACAAATGATGATACAGTACAAAAAAAACTAAAATAATAACAGATATGTTACGAAATAGGGAAAGCTCCGTATAGTCCAGTTGCCAGAGGTGGTTTTTGGGGGTTAACCATGCAATAATAGTTATATTTTGGGGGGTCAGATTCCACCTCAGAAAGGTGTCCTGATAACATATCTGACGGGTGCCACTCGCGCACCCTTGGGCATTTCGTTATATCGCGAGAAAACCGAAATGCCATGTATTGCTATGGGTAAATATGGGTTTTCCGTAGGCTTAATACTTAATGCCTATAAAACAACGTAACAGTTACTTAAAAGTCATATTTAAATCTTATATACTGTATTTAATGAACTATTAGCCAATCACAAAAATATTTCAAAAGTTTTGAATGTAAAAAATATCATAAGTAGGTCAAAGGTCAACAAATGACGTCATTTTGCGTTCTTACAGCTTCATACATAATGAGTGTGTTTTCTGTGTATTGTGTG